>NW_028301711.1:90679545-90982575 GCF_037042655.1 Diuraphis noxia | reverse complement strand
TCTCTAATCTAATTTTTTTTAATCAGTGTCCAAATAGAAAGATGATTATAGTTAACGAGTTTAGGAAATTGATGATTAAATCCCTCTATTTGGTTATAATTACATTCTATATTTTTAAGAGAGGTTTCGTGTACATTCCATATTGCAAATGGAAAAATCAGGGAAATATTTTAAAAGTTTTATTTTTTATCCAACCCTGAAATCCCAATTGTTCTAATTATTCCCGAAATCTAAATTTGATCAAAAAAGTTCATTATAGTTCTCTAGCCTCTTCTGGAATAATAATTTT
Source organism: Diuraphis noxia (assembly GCF_037042655.1). NCBI lineage: Eukaryota > Metazoa > Arthropoda > Insecta > Hemiptera > Aphididae > Diuraphis > Diuraphis noxia. The sequence goes on along the minus strand of NW_028301711.1, from coordinate 90,982,286 downwards.
AATATAGTTTATTCCAGTTTGAATGTCATTAACAGGTAAAATACATGAGGAGCATACATTTTTTATAAAATAAACTAAAATTTTCATACTCTATGTATAAATTTACTACACTAAGGGATTTATTTTCCTATAAGTACTTTGCATTAAATTATGAAAACAACCTTTTATATTTTACATGTTCACCTAATATAGTTGTGACTGCATTTAAAGTTGCCTTTTTGGAGTCAATATGAATATTAATAAGATCTGGATACAAGTTTTGATTATGACATGCGTCAAGTAACAATTTTAATATATTATATTTATTAGAAGTTTGCATTTTTTTTCTGCTTTGGACAGACTGAAGTCGGAGATATTATATTTGGTTAATTTTTAATTGTATGTTCATAGTCAATTTTAATAAAAAAATTTAATGCTAATATTTTGATATTGTACTTATGCATAAATGAAATGTAATATTATTTCATATGACTTATTATATTCTATAAGTATATTTAATAATATGTACCTACTGTTTAAAAAAACTAATTTATAATAATTTATATAAAATTGGTTTTTTCATTCGTTTCCACTTGATTTTTTCCCATATTATCATGATTTTTTTTACTTGCTTTTTCCCCGTTACTTTTTATTCACTTACTTTTTTCCTTTACTCAGAGAAAACTTAGCATAGCACCTATATTCATATCAGTAGGTTTTGGAATAAAATATTGAAGCACTTAAGCAATAAAAGATCAATGGAATTTTTATTTCAAAAGCAAGAGCTGAAAATTAATAATTTGAAATCTTTAAAAATCATCACATATTAAGCTTTAACCAAAGGTTCTAATATTTATAGGAGGATAATAAGATGAAAAAAATTTGATGGAATGTAATATTATTTCATAAGACATATTTTTAGCTAAATATAAAGCTAAAAGGTAAACTATAAGCTAAAATATAAATTATGAATTGTTATATAGCTCAACTGAGCCTTCAATTCTTCATTGGTTTATTACCCAAAAGTTACGCAATTTTGAAACATAATATGACATTTAATAAAAATCTATTTTTTGTTTTAATTTAATTTATATCATTAAATTGTTTTAATTAATGGATAATATAACTGCATGACTTGACTCTAACACGGTATAAAGAGTAAATTGAGATTGAGATTGCTTCATATCATACTTAACTTCACTAAAGTATTTGAAAACATTTTTTAATTTGACATTTTGTAGCCCAAATGATTAGATTGTTGATGATTAATTATTTTATGATTCAGTATACCTATTATATTTTCATTTTATAAACCTAAGCTATTTGTAATATGAATTAACTTTTTAGATTTTAGAACAAAGAAATGTTTAAATTTAAATCTTATATTTAATGTTACTAAAATGCATTATTAATTTCATATACCATCAAAACTATATAAAAAACTTAAAACTAGATAAACTGGATAAAAATCTTTTGCAGTAGGTAAATACAATTGACTCTTTCAAAGAATTGATGCCCAAATAAAAACAATTCTTTCTTTAAACATTCTTTTTCATAAATATTTTTAATTTTATTTATTTGAAAAAATCCAAAACGTTAAATGTTATACAATTTTAAAAATGGGAGAAGAAGTTAACTGCTTTGCTGTACAGTAGGTGTCACTTGTATCTCATCATTGAGTAATCCACTGTGATGGATGTGCTATAATTGAATTTCAATAATAGTCATTGCATACAAAAATCAATGCTGTGAAGAGATTGTTTTTTTATATTAGCAACTGTATTTTATGACGCAGATATTAACATAGGTAACTTATATAAATAATCAAATTTAATCGTTAAAAACAAGGTAACAAAAATTAAAAATTTCTCATGAATTTTCCATTGAACTTTTTTTTAATATTAAGGTAAAAAAATGTTTTGGCAATCTTCTGTTAAAATTCTTATACTAGCTATGGAAAGAAAAATGTTCACATATTTCTAACTGAAAAATGATTAGAAAATTTTCAAGATTTTGATGAATTTACAATTTAAAATTGCTTTAAATTATTAAGGTTTTTAACAAGGCTAAAATTTTTTGAATTAATATTTATAGAAAATAAATTATATCTCTACAATTAGATAAAAAAAAAAAAAAAAAATGTTGTATAATATTAATAATTATACCAAGTATAGAAAATTTGTATTTAAAAATTTGGAAAAGACAGTTATTTGTAGAGTATCTGTTTTCCTCATTTATTATTCTCCTCCTCCCACCCACCCAATCATTATGAACCAATTACTGAAGAGTATTTATTTTTGATTATACACCTTACTAACTAAATAAATATTGAAGTTAACAATAAAAAAAAAATACATTGTCAAAACTTTGACTTCATTGCTCTTCTCAGAATCTAAATAGATAAAATTAAATTTACTGTGTAATATCAATTACATGATTGGATAATTATAAAATAAAATGAAAGGCATTTAGTTTATTTATAATTATTCCCAATTTATTTAATATTTAAGACAGTAAAAATTTTAAATTGTCTTACTATCTTTTAGCTTTATCAACAAACTCATTTTTCTTTTCTTAGTTTTTTAAAATATAATATAATTATGAAACATATCATCTTTTAATAATATACGGTACGGGTAACACTTAGTTAATATTTATAGTTTAATTTGCAAAAATATTGTAAACGTATAAACTTACAAACAATTCTAAATCTTCTTGTTAATTAATCTAAAGACTTTTAAATTCAATATTCTAACCGTTATTTTTTTTCTTATTTTAGCAAATAGTACAAATCAGTTTATTACTTTGGAGTTCAAGACACTAAATACTGAATGTTCTTATGATTATATATTTGTTTATGATGGAGATTCATTTAATTCACCCCTCCTTGGAAGTTATAGTGGAAAGAATCAACCTCAGTCGATATTAGCATCATCTGGTTTTGTAAGTATATTTAATAGCATAGGTGTGCACACGGGTGTGGCTTATATGGCTATAGCCACACCTGAGAGTGAACAGTTTTGGTAGGTATCAGGTAGCTTGCTTAAGTAGAATAAGTCAATAACTTATTTTTTTGAAAAATCAGAATTTTTTTTAATAATTTTATCATAGAAATTGTCATGACTAGTACAACACCAATCATGTTTTGCATGATGTCTATTTTATTTTATTTTTATTTTTTATTGTTGTGGGTGGGGTTGTAAAAGGATGGGTGGTCAAAAAAGAAATTAAAAGCCATACCTGAAACAAGAGTCTGTTCATGCCTATACTACATACTCGTATTATGTTATAATAACAATTTAAAAACAATAATTATATTGTATAAAAATTATTTATTGCTACCAATTCAAATACTTCATAACAAAGCTATTTAATTCTAAATATCAAAAAAGTTTAGCAAGTCAAATTTTTGAAAGATATTTTTAAAAATAAACAAATAATAATGCTACCAACTTAAAAAAAGCGGGTAAGTGGGTATCGCTCTGCTGTACATTAGGGGGTGGGGTGGACTTCTGACTAGGGTAGGTTAAATTTGAATGCAATGATCGGTATCATTGTATACAAAAAACGATTCTGAACGGAGATGGTTTATCTGTCTAGGGTATATTATAGATTATTAAAAATTTTCAAATCTTAGATTTAAAAAGAACATTTTTTATGAATTCCTAGCTTAAAATAATTTCCGAATTTTCATGATTTTTACATATGTTGTCAAAATTAAAATTAAAATGCTTGTAAAAAAAAATGTGACTATGCCTTTCTTTTATTTTTCAACTGCTATTGTAAAAATATTTTAGGAGCTTTGTATTAAATTTTCAAATCTTAGATATAAAAGGAAAATTTTTTATGAATTTCTAGAATAAAATAATTTACGAATTTTCGAGATTTTTACGTATGTTGTCAAAATTAAAATTCGAATGCATGTAAAAAAAAATTGTGACTATGTATTTCTTTTATTTTGTAACTGCAATTGTAAAAATATGTTAGTAGCCTTGTATTAAATTTTCAAATCTTAAAATTAAAAACAAAAATTTTTATGAATTTTTATCTAAGATAATTTGAACATTGCCGTAATTTTTACGTATTAAGTCAATATTTGAACTTCAAATGCTAATAAAAAAAATTGTGCCTATGTATTTTTATAATTATTTAATCACTATAAGAATAACTTATGAGAAGCTTTGTATTAAATTTTCAAGTATTTTGATAGGGCCAAAAAAATTTAATCGACACTTCAAAAAAAATTCATCAGAAAAATTGAAACGCTATTTCGTAAAAATTTAGAATTCAAACGCACTTAAAATTTTTCCTATAATGATGTTTCGAGTTTTCTCTATAGCTACTTGAAGGAAAACTAATAGAAAACTTAGTGTTGTACTTTTAATCCTTAGTTATAAACACAAAAATTTTTATGATTTTTCAACTTTAAAATTATTTGCAAATTTTCGCGTTTTCGACAAATTTCGTAAAAATTTGAACCATAAACGCTTGTTAAAAAAATGGTGACTTACGATTTTTAATTTTTTTTAGCTACAATAAGAAAAGCTCATAAGGAACCTTGTATTAAATTTTCAAGTTTTTTGGTCATTTAAAACTTTTTTACCGACACTTCAAAAATTTGTGAACATTAAACTGTATACAAATAACACTAACATAAACATTTGGTGAAAATTTCAAGTATTTACAGTGATTAGTTTTTGAATCACAACCATATAAAAAAATCGATTTGGTCGAAAACGGGTTTTGCGTAAAAATTCCCGTTTTTCTGTCATTTTTATTTTTTTTTGTTTTTCTCGATTGTTTTGAAAACTGTTGGAAAATGTTTACTTTTGGCCTCTATAATGCACCAAGGATATTCACTTTTACATCGGAAACCACCCCCAAAGTTTGAAATTGAAGCATTATTTCGACTAGTTATGCTGTACACAGGCACAAAAAAAAAACACACATCATTGTAAAATCAATACATTCATCACTTCGTTCAGAATCTAAAAATGTGTACAAAATATCAATTATCAGTATTTCAAGACTTGTTATTTATTTGTTACTAGAAATACTAAAAATCAAAGAATAAAATAAAATACCTATTACAAAATAAATACGAAATTGACAATTTCATATTACAATTTCCTAATAACAGGAATCATACAGTGATGACCTAATGAAATAAAAACATTATTTTAAAATTTTACAATAATTATTATCATTATAATACTTATTTACTCTACATTTCATTATAGTATAATTCATTATTATGATATTTTATGAATAGAGCTTGCACTAAAAATAACTATAATTTGTGCTATAATATAATATGTCCTTAAATCATGAAAAATATCAAAAATTTAGATTTATTCTGTTCACAATTTAAATAAAAATATATGTACAAATTTAAGACAGAAGATTGTACGCAATATTTATATATCAATATGATCTTGCCTGATCAATGTGAACAACAATATTATTTTTTTACCAACTATTCCTATTGTCTACATTAAAACAATAATTAATTATATTCATAAATCACATTAATATTATGAATATTTTGATAGAATGTCAAAAAAAAAAAATCAAATATTATCATTTTATTTTTACTATAAATTATAATTTTATTATTACCTATTTATTTGTACCAAGATTTGAAAGCATTGACACTTATTACTAAGTAAATAGTCTATCTATTTTTCTACACTTGAATTTATTTGTTTTGAAACTCTGTGTACAAGCTCACTAATCATATGATATATATATAATATCACTGTACCCTTAAAATAGAAAATGAGCGAGCTGTTTCTCGCAATAAAATTGAATTTGCCAGTATGTCTTACATTTGTAAAAAATTTTCTTTATAAAATGTAAATTGGTTTCTGCTATACAGTTGTTGCAGTTTTCCATCAGTCATACCAATTTCCTAAAAGTTATCTTTCTCTGAAATATAGGTATTTTTTTTAAATATTAATAGTAAGATAATACATAGTTTAATATTATTATTACTTGACATAATCACTCCAATAACACATCTGAGATCACTCCATGCTCTATCAATAATTTTAACTCTAACTGACTCTCCAATATTTCCTTGGCAAAATCGTTTTTTCTGACATTTCCGTCATTTTTTTTGCTTAAATTTTCAGATTATTTAATGAATCATTCCTGTTTTAGTTAATTGATGTTTGTCTTGTTTTTGTTTGTTTTCAATTATTTGATCTTCATCATCTTCTTCTAAGTCACAATTTACTTCTTTATTTTTGTTGTCATTAAAAAGGATCTGTATTGACTCTTAGGCAAACTGATGTTCTTTTTAAGTTTTTATTTTGCCATCATGTTTGCAGGAAGTAATGACATGTTAAACTAATTTTAGGGAGTGTACCAAAAATTGCTTCATATAATGAATGTTTTGTACCATGGTGGTAAATATGATTTTTCATTAACTGTAAGAATTTTTAGCCATTGCTCCATGTGTTTGTTATATTATCTTAAAGTCATTGTGCAAACTTATTTTTAACATCTTGTTTGCTCTTTCTGAACCTTGACTTTGAGAGTGTCTTGGCTTACCGTGAACTATTTTTAAATCCTTACACATAGTAAAAGTTCAGATATTATTTAATTTACGAATTTGCATCTGTTGTCACATTGTAGTATAGCAGGTTCCCAAAAAAGGTAAATATATTCAACAAAACATTAGCAGCAAATTTTGTCAAATGATCTTGGTAAACACATATAAATTTATAATCTACTTATGGTTACACTTGACAAGTGCCGCTTGCATATCAATAAGGTCTATTTGACACCTCAAATTAATTTCCGAAGAAATAATTCATTTAACTGCACCAATCCTTTTTTCTTTTTCTCTCACATGTCTTGCCAAAATTTAAATATGACGTTATTGTTTCCGTATTATATTTTTAAATGTTTTATTTATTACACAATGCGATTTCTACCATGCCCAATAGATATATGTATTTCATGTACAATTTTAAATAGCTTTTCATTAAAAGTATATAATTTTACACAATTACCTTCTGCAGTTATTGGCGTAATTTATTTTTCTTCTCTTAATACTGTCATTACATCATATTTATCCATTAATTTTGAATTTGTTTTCTTCTCTAGCTTCAGTTGATTTTAAATAATTTATTATTTCATTATATTTAGATTTACTTATAAAAGTATTGTTTGTTTTTTTCATTTCAATAACTTTGTCCAAATGTTTGTAAAATTTAGACTCTATTTTTAAAACACGTACAAAGTAATGAAGTATAGTGTTGTGTACAGTTCAAAAACTCGGCTGGTTAGTAGAAAATATTGATTATTGTTCATAATATATCATTGACTGATTTTATTAAGACACCTATTAACTTTATAATTCTTATAGGTAGGTTAGGTTCTTATAGGGAACAAAAACAAGTTTATACAGTGTGTTTCCAAAATTTTGTCATTTATTGTAAATTACTTAAATTATATAAAAATTATTATTATTATTATTATTATTATTATTATAATTGTTTTTAAATGTTTGTTATATAATATGATTTAATAAAATTAATAATAATACTATACTTTTAAATACTTTAAGCAGTTTAAACTATTATAATTAGTAATAGTAAAATTATAATTTATAACAAAAATAAAAATAATATTAGTCGGTATAAAAAACATTACGTTTCACATTGCTCGTAATATATATATATATATATGTGTGTGTGTGTGTGTTACGGGCAAAGTGGAAAATTCAGACAATGTATACAATGTCCGAGGTATATTGGGCAATGTAAATTGTGAAGTATTTATACAAAATAATCTGCATAATATATTATGTTTTATCAAATAATTTTTATATACAATTTTTTTTCTTATAAAATATAAATAGTTGTATGCTACGTCTATCTAGTGTGACCAGACATCCCCCATTAGGTGCGTCCCGCATATCTAAATGTCCCACTTTGGTCACGCATTTATGAAAATTGAAGTGGTACGTCATAGTGTAGAATCACTCTACAGGACGTTATATCAGACTTGCAATCATGAATTGATAATAATAAAAAAAAATTGTATCTAAGGATAAGTATTTAAACTGTAATTGTGATTGTAAATTAAAATTTGTTTGAGTAAAAACTTTAACATTTTAAAATATGTAGTATCTAATGTTTGTCTGATTTGTTTATCAATAAAAAATAATATTAAATAAAATTAAATGTAATGTATTTGCTATTATTATGTATTTACATTTTACGTACCTCTTTTTTTAAAGTGTCCCCCTTTAGGATAGAATAATTATGGTCACACTACGTCTATCCTTTGGTTAAACACTAATGACATTTCGTGAATGCATTATATATCCCGATAACGAAACCGATAAATATCTTATCTCACAATTTTACTTTAGTTGTAGTACCTATACTATCACTCAGTTTATATTGTGCAGTTGTATGTGCGAAATTGAATATTGTGTTAAATGAAAAAAATATGAATAATATGTATTTAACCAAATTAAAATATGACAAATTAATTGAACATATAATTAATATAAAGAATAGTTCCCAAAAATTGAAGCCAAATGATTATAATAAACTCTTGAAATATAATAATAATAATAATATAAAAATTAATTAATTATATATAATAGTTAGTGTTTAATCAGAGAATAGACGTAGCATTTAATGATTATTAATTATATAATTGTTAGAATAAATGTACTTCACAATATTTTAAATGTATAATTTAAGCTAATTTATCATTTGATGATTAAACATAATATATTAAGCAGATTATTTTGTATAAATACTTCACAATTTACATTGCCCAATATACCCCAGGAATTGTATACATTGTTCGAATTTTCCACTTTGCCCGTAACATATACAGTAGAACTGTATATGTTATTATATGTTATTATATTCCGTCACTGTCGGGACCGGGGCTATGACGGTTAATCAAAAAGACGGTTAACGGAAATTTTGCAAAAAAAAAACGTTATACATTATACACACATTTATTATATTTTTTACGTGTGTGTTCTTTAAAAAAAAAAATACAAATTATAAACATACATACCACACATATTATAAAAAAATCCGTAATTTTAGTTTGGTTTTTTGATTCACTAGCTTTTTTAGCAGCAATATTACGTATTTGACATCCAAGTTTTTGATTGAATCCTAATACAACACGTTTCCTCTTTTCTGCAATCTTCGAAACATGACACATAAACTACGAAAACACACGGTACACACTTACACATAGGCTGTTCGTCGGTCACTGATAAAATTGCAATACATACACACATAAGATAAGTTTATAGTTCGTTTATCACGTTTATCGTTTATATTGGATATATACATATTATTACAAACTATTTTTGTACACTTGATAGTTACTGTGTTGGGCACCACGACGAGTTTATCGCGATCGTCTATATCGATGACGGATAACAGAGAGTGACACGGTTAATCGAAGTTCTACTGTATATACATTATACATATACTGATATACTCGTATAGTCAATAGTCATAATTATTTACAATTCAATAGACCAATTTGCTAGACTACTTTAAAATAGATTTTAATATTTTAATATGAATAAAAATGTGGGTATTTACATTTTTCCTGTGGATTCAAACAAAATATAATTAAAATAAATGACTGACTTTTTTTTTTATATACCACATATTATAAACTAAATTCATTCAAATACAAAATAAAATGTTATTGAACATTTATGCAAATTAGCAAAAAATAGCACCAAAAACTTAAAAAATGTCTTTAAAACCTAAACTACTTCAAATGTGCAAAAAATAGCATTAAAAAATGTATATCTAGAGTTCTGATGCATATGAGATATGACAAATTTATAGCTCACTCTACTGTTTTTATCTGTAACATTTATCAAATGCTATAAAATCTAAGACCTATTTATGAAATTATTATCAAAAATATTAAAAAAGAGCGGGTAAGTCGTGGATGCTGCACTGTTGCACAAAAATTCGTACTGCACATCTTTTAATGTACCATGAAATAATACAGAACCGTGGCCCGTGGGTGGCTAAAAAAATATTATTTTTAAAAAATGTGTAAAATGTATTCTGTACTACCTATTACTATCTAGCAAGTAGTCTTATTTATTATAGTATTTAGTAGGTTAATACACACTTCTCGAATCCGTAGTGCACACTTTCAATTTCGGATTACACACTTTGTGTCGGGGTTCCCTAAAAAATAGGGCCTGGTTACAAGTGGGTTACTGTAATGGATGGAATTAAATTTGAATCCCATGATATTATATCGTTGTACCTATATGAAAAACGATTCTAAACGGAGACGACTTATCTGTCTAGGATATATTATAGATTATTAAAAATTTAACTAAAAAAGTTGAGAAATTAAAATGTCAGTTAACAACTCAAAACAAATTAAAATATTTTGAAAATTTTATCAAATATAGAAAATGCCTATATAGCAGGGGTGGCCAAACTTTTTTTAGTCACGATCTACTAAAAATATACTTCACCTTTGAGGATCGACTTTTATAGAAAATTTTTTACTATCGAAATATTGAATAACTATAATTATTAAGAAACATACTTGCATAAAGTGTATATAAACATACAATAAGTATTAATTAACTAATTACTAATTATTAAAAATAATATAATAATAAATAATAATTTCTAAAATCTAATTAGATAACTGATGTTTATTAACCATATTATTTTGTTGAAGTGTGGCATTACAAACAGATAAAACTTATTGACAATTCAATAACAATTCGTGCGCGTGTCCCTAAAAATAAATTCTAACATGATCGACTTTGACTTTGACATTGTCCGCGATCGACCGTTTGGCTGCCCCTGCTATATAGGCTATATAAAAAATTCAGTGAAAATTTCAAGTATCTGCGGTTATTTGTTTAAGAGTTACACCAAAATAAGAAAATCGCTAAATGATAAATCTAGTGAAAATCCGATGTTGTAAAAATTTAAATTTCAAACGCTCATAAAAATTTAATTTGAATTTCTGATGGACATTTTTTTGTGATAAAGATTAACAAACTTGTAAGGAATCTTGTATTAAATTTTCAAATCTTAGATTTTAAAAGAACATTTTTTATGAATTTCTAGCTTAAAATAATTTGCGAAGTCTTTTGATTTTTACGGATGTTGTCAAAAATCAAACTTTGAATGCTGAAAAATGATTAAAAAATTGTGACTATGAATTTCTTTTATTTTTCAACCACTATTGTAACAATATGTTAGGAGTCTTAAATAAATTTTTCAAGCTTTTCTACCCAACAAATACATTTTTATCGATATTATAATTTAAAAAAAGCTAATAATGATCGAAAATTGCATGGTAAATAGAATATATACTTATATAAACATTCAGTGAAAATTGCATGTATCTATGGTCATTCGTTTTAAAGTTACATCAAAAACCAAAATAGATTTTGTTTTGTTGTGTGTGTAATTTTTCCTATTTTTCCTGATTATTTGGAAAAATATTCAGAATTTTTACTTTTGACCCCTTAAAGTACCAACTAGATTCACTTTCTGATCGAACGAGGTACTGAAGTTGAAAATCGAAACACTTTTACTGCCCCAAAACGTGATAACAGACACAAAAAAAAACACCCATCATGGTAAATTCAATACATTCCTCACTCCGCTCGGAATCTAAAATAATATAAAAATAATACTATTAAATATAAAATTGAATGAACCACTCAAAAACAAAAATTACTTAATTCAAATACAATGTATTTGAAATTTTAAAATATTTCATACTTAATTCTAATTAACTATTAAAATACTTTTGATAAAACACTTTACTAATTGCAATAAATATATTATGATATATATCTCCACGCCATCTAAATTCATTTTTTTTTCAATGTTATATGATTATGCTCTATCGCGAAATATAACTATTTTTTTTTAAATTAATGGTTTAATGTTTTAAAATAATAACATAAAATTAGTTTAGCTAAGTGATTTTGTCTATATCCAGAGGTTTGGGAACGATTCTAATTTAGCAACCTATCGATTTTAAAAAATTTTTTTTCTAAAATGTGTGTTTTACGTTGTTTTATAAGAATATAAAAAAAAGCCCGCTCAAACTTCGTTTTGAAGTTATTGACGAAAAACTTCATTTTTTTCGTCACGCGCATTTAAAAAAAAAAATACTTACAATTGAATATTTTTAATATTTTTTTTTTTTTTTAGTTTTTAGCGTTTAATAAATTGGTAAAATCAAAACTTAACTAAAATACCTACTTTTGAAGTTTTTGCACGTATAAATTGGAAAACACAATTTTCAAGATTCGTAATAAATCCTTTCTAAAATTAGCTAAAAATCGGTTTGTTTAATATTTTTATTTTTTTACTACGTATATTTTTTGAAGAAAAAGTTTTTAGTGAAGTCAGAATTGTGCTATCTAGCTTAGTTTTAGAGTTACAGGTATTAAAAGTTTCCTAATTTATGAAAAAATATAATACAGGTAAACAGGTAGTTTCAATTTTATTTATAATTTTATAAAGCAAATTTTTATTAAAAAATACGTTTTTTTAATACTGATTTAGGAACTGTTTGAACTTAGTAAGTACTGTAAGTTGTAACCTTGCCAGTTAAAGTAACATAAGTATATTAATGACTCCCTTCGCCTGCCGGCTCCGGTCGTCAAACTTGAGGTCCTTCGGCCCACAACCTCCCGGGGCTTAAATAGCCAACCTGGTGTGAGGGGGGAGGGTGACCCCTTCAGGGTCGCGGGGGGAGTATACCAGCCCTACGTGCAGATGGATGACCTAACAAGTATGACCTGAACTTCGTTATTTAAAGTATTTAAGTATTTAAAGTATATTCGCTTCGGTTTTCAAACTTAAGAAACAATTTATGAAAAAATGTAATACAGGTAAACAGTAAGTTACAATTTTATTTATAAATTAAAAATTAAAAATTGTTAATTAAAAAAAAATAATCTTCCTCATCGTCTGAACCCGAATCAGAATTATTTGGTGTTTCTGTGCAGTCTAAAGTTAGTCCATTTGGGTCATACAATTGTGCTGCAAGTTTGAAAAATTCAACCAAAGGGTTTAGTCCCAAAGAACGACATCCCTTTAGGAACATATATTAGGCCAAATACCCTGCATAAAAATGTTTTTTCTTAGAGTACTGTGTCATGGAAGCTTTGGCATGACGCCACATTCCTTCGACGTTATTAGTATGTGCGCCACTTTCCGGGTTCTTAAATTCTATTGAATGGTTTACCGTTAAAAGACTATATCCTTCGTCTTTTAAACAGTCATAACACTCATAACTCTAAAAACATTGAACTCATTTAAATTTAACACAGTTGAGTTAAATCAATTAAAACACAAACTTACCTTCCAACAATCACTTATTATTAATGTTCCTGGCAAAATCCAATCCTTAATTATAGTTAATAATGTATCTTATCACGCTTCTCTACCGGTACGAGAAAACACCGACCTGTTTCGCGGTCAACTCCACCAAACACCCATTGGCCTTCAACGCGATGTCCTCTGTGGTATTTTCTCCTTCCAAATTTGGATTCATCAATTTCAACAATTATCCCCGTTACACCTAGGTACACACGAAGTATTTTTTAAGAATAATGCACTAAAAATTGTTTAATATTGTTAAAATAAAATTAAAAATGTTCGCGTGTAGTATGGGCAATGCCTATATACGCGTGTGGCGGCGGGTTCATTAAAATATAAAAATTGAGTACTTAATCTTCTACTTACCGATTTTTTGGTGTCTTAGTATCATACCGTCAAATACGACTTCTCGGTGAAATGAGGCCCAATCGACAGATGATTGCCGAGCTATTTTCAATTGATTCCGAATAAATTCGAGGGACACTTTTTCGGTCCACAAATACGCGAATGTCACAATTTGAAATATTGACAAGTGGGAGTTTTAAAAAAAAGTGGACTTTCGGATTGATTGCTAAAAATTGCACTTAACTTTCTTTTTACTGCTGTTCACATAAGTTTGTTTACATCGCCAAACGACACCGTCACAATAAGCTGTGCTAGGACACAATTCTAAAAAGTGATCTTTATTACACTTAATAATATTATTTTTTGCAATAAGGCCCCAGGACTGTAAAACACTTATAACCTGCATGGACAGATGGCCACTTGTTTTATGTTCAAAAATTTTATAAATTTCAATGATCGATGTCATTTAAATTTTGAATAAAATAAAATTATAACTGCACAAGAAAATATTAGTTTAACGTACTAAGTAATCGATCGTAAAGACGATCATGAAAATGCATGATTATGCTATTATTATTATAATATTATTGTTACCTATTGGACAAAGTAGTATCTATTAAATTTTATCTTTTTTTTTTCAATATATTATAAGAATTAAATACTACATTTTCTGTATATATTTTATCTAATTAATGATGCTATTAATTATTCTTATTTTGGCAACTACCAATATATATATTTACCTGTTTACCTGTATTACATTTTTTCATAAATAAGGAAACTTTTAATACCTGTAACTCTAAAACTAAGCTAGATAGCACAATTCTGACTTCACTAAAAACTTTTTCTTCAAAAACTATACGTAGTAAAAAAATAAAAATATTAAACAAACCGATTTTTAGCTAATTTTAGAAAGGATTTATTACGAATCTTGAAAATTGTGTTTTCCAATTTATACGTGCAAAAACTTCAAAAGTAGGTATTTTAGTTAAGTTTTGATTTTACCAATTTATTAAACGCTAAAAACTACACATTAAAAAATATATATATATTAAAAATATTCAATTGTAAGTATTTTTTTTTTTAATGCGCGTGACGAAAAAAAATGAAGTTTTTCGTCAATAACTTCAAAACGAAGTTTGAGCGGGCTTTTTTTTATATTCCTATAAAGCAACGTAAAACACACATTTTAGAAAAAAAGAAAATTTTAAAAATCGATAGGTTGCTAAACTAGAATTAACTGTTTTATTTATTTTCTTGATATTCTTCTATTTTTAAATTGTTCTATAAAATATAAAATAAACTATTTTTATTTAGTGCAAAATTGAATCTCTATTATAATGATTATAATCCTAAATTATTGTAAACAGCATGTGATATATTTTAAAAACAGTTACTTTATACAAGATTCAATCGTAATGCAACATTACATTTAAATATTTTCATGTCTATTCTTACTATTTAATATTTTAATTACTTTTTTGTTGTTTTGTATGTTTAGATGTTAATATTGTTATTCAGTGACACAAATTATGCATTAGAAGGTTTTGAAGCTTCTTATTATGTGTCTGATTGCCCAAGAAATTGTTCAAGTCATGGATTTTGTCTTCGAAATTTTTGTGTTTGTGATAACGAATGGGGTGGACCTGACTGTGCAATTGAACTATGTCCCGATAAATGTGGAGAACCTAACAGAGGTGTGTGCAAACAAGGTCGATGCCATTGCTTACAAAACTATTCGGGAATGGGTTGCACATTGAATAGTTCTGATTCTACAGGAAATAGGTTTGATATTTTTATATCATTCAGTATTTTTTTAGTGTTATCTAAAATTTACAAGATTAAATGTGATTTTTATCATTTGTTGAATTTTAGGTGGCATGATTTGTATCAAGGTGGCATACATCCGAGAGCTGCCCATTCAGCTGTATATATTTCTGAGGCTGATTCCTTATATGTATTTGGAGGATATGATTTAAATAATATTCTTGGAGATCTCGTTGTCTTCCGGTTTAATACTTCTATGTGGTATGATCGAAATGATAACATTATAGGTAATATATTTTTTAATTGATCTATATACATTTATTTGTTAGTAAATAAATATTAATATTTATTTTTGTTTGTGTACATATATAGATCCTTTACACACAACGGTCAATTCTATTGGATCAGCCACAATAAATGCTCTGATGACTGCAAAATTAGGAGACACAACAATTGTAGCAAATCGATCTAAATACTCTTCTGATAATACTAGTCGTGTGAATGAGCATAGACGTAACAAAACATGGTCAGCTGTATTACATGATATTTTTGTATCACTAGCTGACGATTCAACGTTCCTAGAACATCAAAATGATGTAATTTTGTTTATTAATATAATGTATAGGTGTATTGTATAAATCACAATCTTAATAAATAATAGAAAAATTATTTACCTAAATTATCTGTTAATTCAAATATTTTTGACTTCTTGTATTTTAAAATGATAATAATTAAATTGTATATAATGTTAATAATTCAATTATTGGTTTATTAAGCATTTTTGTTTTCACGATTTCAGAACACTCGTCATTCACCATTTGAGTTTCCTTATGATGAAAATAATGAACATATATTGAATGAAATTAAACATAAACGATTACCAGCTCCGCGCTTTGGTCATGCAGCAACAAAGTGGGTTACATGGTTATAAAAATATGTAAAATAATATTTATTCTAATTCTTTTTTAGGTTCAATGGAGGATTTCTCATCTATGGTGGCAAATTGAAAAAGGGTTTGTCAGGAGAACTATGGTTTTATAACATATATTCAAAAAAATGGTTTTTACGTGCCCAACATTCTATAGTAACACCACCTGCTCTTACAAGACATACTCTTACATATGTGGAACACACAAATACTGTTTATTTAGTTGGTGGTAGTAATAGCAAAGGATATTTTTCTTCCCAGATATTTTCTATTCAACTTAATACAGGTAATTTTTTATTTAAAAATAAAATTTATGACATATAATGCTTATTGTTATAATTTTTAATACTGGAATTAATTATCTTTCTGTTCATAATCAAAGTACATTAATCTAATTTAATTTATTTTTTCCAGTAGTAGAGTAAATAAATATCATGTATTAAATTTCTTTATCTTCTTAATATTGTCAAAATATGCAATATTTGTTCATTTTTTGTTATGTTGTTGTAAAATGTAATATTTTTACATTTAGATAATGTTAATGAACAATGGAAAGAAATTAAACCAAGAGGTGGCAAAGAATTAAATTTTCGAGTGGCAGCTCATTCAACAGTGTATGATATCCGTTCTCAATCTCTCATTATTTATGGTGGAATAGTCACAAGTGCATCATGGTTTTCAAAACTTAGTGATCGTATGTTTATTTTTAATATACCAATGCAACACTGGTCTGAAATAAAATACCCCCCATCAAATGTTCCCACTGAACGAGCTTTTCATTCTGCAAATATAATGGGTTTGTATATTAACTCATATTAAGAATTTCATATTAAGTAACCTTTGACAATGTAAATATTATTAGTACACATACACAATTGTCTCTTTAGAAACTTTTTATAATATTTATGAATAATTGTAATTATAATTTGATGACATTGTGCTATACTGACTAATATACCCTATACTTAATAGTGGCCATATTATTTTATAAAAATCACAGAAATCTTATATCAGTTTTTATCATCTAATAATAGTCAGCTTTTAAATTAATATGACAATGTTATTTTAATATTTTTTAAAGATCTTATAATTCGCAGATTTAGAAATTAAAATTTGTCATTGTCATCATATAATTGTAACTATAATATTCAATAAATGTTTAATAAAAAATTTTTAATTCATAACTTATAAGTAAACTAAGGTAAGGGCAGAATAATTTTTAATAATAGGTTATTAACTACTATCTTGCCCTTCAATGATCAAATAAAACAAAATGTTCTTACACATAGTCAAAATCATGTTATTTAATATTGAAGTGTACAATTTTCTTTAAAACTTATTGTTTAAGTATAAATGACTTATATATTGACTGTAATTTTTATATTTTTAAGTCTTTGTGTTCTTAATCTTAATAAAATTAATTTAAATAATATAACTATGATTTTTTCAAACTTTTATTTTAAGGAAATTATATTGTTGTTTTTGGAGGATATACACATAGACATGCCAAGGAAGAAATTTGTTATGACAATGAAATATATCTGTATCATCTTGGTTGTAATACATGGCTCAGTCGAGATGTCCTTGGATTATCTAACAAAGGTAATTGAAGAATATGTTTCTCTCTTGAATTTATTTATTTTTCAACATTTTTACGGTCAATAAATATATTATAGAGTTCACTCATAAGAAAATGCTTGGCGTATTTGGACACGGGTCTGATGTCCGAAACAGAAACACATTAATTATTGTCGGTGGATATCGCGGAAACATAAACTCAGATTTATTAGCGTTTGTTTTACCACCAACATTAGTTCCTACAGGAAACGATTCCTATCATTTAGAACTTATGTGCTTAAGGTAATCAAAAAAAAAAATATATATATATATAAATATTAACTTCTAAATAATATTAACAATAAAATAAATATTTAGACACAAAGGTCTTCAAGAGTGCACAGCAAATCCTGAATGTGGGTGGTGTTCTTCTGACGATACTTGTTATGGACGCAATGGAGGTATAAATTGTACAACCAATTTACAAACAACCAGATGTCCAGGTATTTGTTCTGCCTTAACTGATTGTCATTCATGTTTAATTCATGGAGAAAGTACTCCTTTTATCAATAATCAATCAACTACTTCAGTTGCCCATATTATGCAATTAGGCCGATGTGTTTGGTGCATACAAGATGGTCGATGTCATCATAAAAATGGTATATTATATTCTATACTTGATATTTATTACCTAATGTATAAATAAATATTGTAACTTAAGGTTAAATTATTTTTATTTGTACAGATAATTATGAGGTGTGTGGTCTACATAATAATATTTTTAATGGCGGAGGAACAGAAGTTACCTATCCAGACAGTTGCAGAGCTTTAGATAGAAGATCAGGGTTGACTTTTTTCAAATATTTACATCCTGCAAATTTTTCACAGCCAGATCTAGTAAATTCAACTTTTCTGTTAATTAATAATTTTTATTATTGCTGATTATCTTTAAATAATTAATAATTGTAATAGGTATCAGTGGTTAATACAAGTATTATTGATGTTTCAACCTATTTACCAATGTCAAGAGCTGATCTATCGATAGGTGGAACAATGGTTGTAAGGCTTTCAGGATTTTTGCGATTTCCTCAGATGTGGGACAATCATAAAGACCAACTGCAATTATGCTCTCGATTTACAAATACACGACTTATAATGACATCTCCCTATATGTACCAACCAGTAAGTAAATTCAAAAAAACTTTAAAATTAAAGTTGATTATCTTTTCTTATCAAATAAAATCAATTATTAGGAAATCAATATCACATTGAAAGCTGATGGTTGGCAATGTTTACAACTTTCATCATGGTCTACGGAAGATCAGCCATTCCATGCTCCTGAACGATATTTGTTAGAATTAACTACTCATAAAAATATAACATATTCTCAAAACTCAGGTAACTCTGTTGTAGAATTACAACACAATAAAGGACATAATAATTCAAAGGTATTATAATTATTATTAAATACTTTACGTTTATATTTATTTATGTACTAATGTATTTTAAATACAAATAGCCTTTTACAATGGATTATCTTGAACCATATCATAGCAGAGACAGTTCAATATGTGCTGACTATCAAAGTTGTCTTATATGTGTTAGTGACGCTAATTGTGCATGGTGTGAATTAAAATCAGTTTGCACTACAAGAAATCAAACTGACTCAGTTTTTTGTCATAACGATAATGATATTAATGAATGGAAGTATCTTGTAATATCACCTCAGCTATGTCCAAATTGTTCTAATCATGTGGATTGTGTTGACTGTATTCAAAGTGGATATTGTGAATGGTGGAGTCAAGAAGCCAAATGTGAACGGCGTGGAAGGTGTGTTAATACATTTTTTTTTTTTTATTTAATCAAAACTGGTTTAGTAAGAATAATTGAGGATTATGTCATATTTTACAAGTATTTACTATAAATATTTTGATGTTTTGATTATATATATATATATATATATATATATATATATATCAATATCTGTTTTTATTAGATTGCCTGAGGGAGTGGTATCTATTGATTCATGCCCCGTCCCATGTTCAAATAGACACTCGTGTTCTAATTGTTTGGACAATGGTCGATGCGTTTGGTGTCGAGCAACAAATGTAAAGTATTTTTATTCATCTCTAGCGCAATTTTTATTTACATATTATAATTTTTAGGAATGTTTCCATTTTTCCGAATATACATCAGAATATCAATTTGGACGATGTCGGGAATGGATTGATAGAAGTATTCATTATTATGGATCAGGACAGATGCAAATAGATAAACCTAACATAGCATGTACTTCATGTGAAAAAAATATGAATTGTTCTAGTTGTTTAAAAACTCTTGGTTGTGGGTGGTGTTATGACAGTGGTAACCCAATCCAAGGAATTTGTACAGGAGGTGATTTTAGTAAACCATTTATAGGTATGTATATTGTTTATATAATAATCCAAATATTATTGTAAATTATAAAAGAGTATTAAGAATATTTCATTTTATATATTGTCATGTATCTTGTATTTTAACATTGTTTATTATCTTCTAGGAACTTGTTCCTACATAATGAACAACAATACTTATGAAGAGGATTCAAGTTGGGCATATGCACAATGTCCAGATGTTGATGAATGTGGTTTGGGGCTACATGATTGTCATAAAGAAGCTAAATGTACCAATACTCAAGGTTCTTATAGCTGTCAGTGTAAACGAGGTTTTATTGGTGATGGAAAACATTCATGTACTAGAACGTAAGTCTCTAATAAGAGAGTATATAGCTGGTGTTATACTGGTTCCTCAACAGGCAAATAATAATTACTTTCCTTTACTATTAATAGAAAAAGTGTTAAATAGATGTACTGATATCATACTGATATTACCAGAATTATATTTTGTTAAAATAAAAATAAATATGACATCATTTTTATGTTTTACTAAAGGACTATACAACTAAAAATCCTAATTTTTTTATTGTGTGAAAATGTAGTGCTTAAAAAAAGAAAAATTTTAGTGGTATAGAAATATTTGTCGGACAATTGCTTCGGTGTTTATTTATAAGTCGCGTAAAACGCGTGACGTCATAAAATCACACCGTCGACTCCGCCGGGCCGTATCTAAAATGCACGCGTTGTAGTTATTTCACTCGATTAAAATAACTATAGAGAAAAATTGATTTAAGGTATAAGTTACTAAAGTACATTTATAAAAAGGTTATAAATGTATTTAGATGATCATATTATTTTTACAGTATTAAAATTTGTTTCAGGGTAGTTTACAAGAAAGACAAAAAATTAAAATATAAAAAATAGCAAATATATTATATTAAATAATATTATACACTTTTGATTAAAGTTTAAACAAATGTGTTATTATAATTTATAGTTTAAGAACTAAAATAAATATGTAAAACAACCCTTACAATAAAATGTACATAGGTACTAATTCAAATAAGGTAGGTTCATAAAATTGAATACAGGTAAGTATATAGTAGGTTTATACTACAATAAAACAACTTACATATTTGATATTATTTTTTTATATAGTATAATATTAATTATAATGTTAAATGTTTAATGGATTGTATTAAGTAATAGATTACACGAATTACGCGTTTTAAAAACCAACATATAATCCTTTCTCCTTAGGATAACGTTCACGATTTTTTTGACCACATGATGGAATAACAACTCTATTCCCTATAGACTATAGTATAAAACAAACACAATAAAGAATAAAATGGAAACATGGTATAATGACAAAAATTATCTAAGAAGCTGAGAAAGAAATTTTACCACAACAATTTGATGTACAAAGAGAATGTAAATATGTAATACTAACATCCCAAAAAATTGTATCAAATTTATCCAACACTTCACCTTATTTATGAAGAATTGAAATCAAAGAGATATTAAAGATTTACCTAAAAATATAATTTAATTAGCTAAATTAGCTATTATTATATATTATAATAATTCAATTACGTATAACATACCTATTACCTATGTATTTTTGTTTGAATTAATATATTTTATTATGAGGTTTTTTTTGCATATTTATTTTAGTTCTTAAATTATAAATATTATAATAACACATTTGTTTAAACTTTAATTAAAAGTGTATAATATTATTTAATATAATATATTTGCTATTTTTTATATTTTAATTTTTTGTCTTTCTTGTAAACTACCCTGAAATAAATTTTAATACTGTAAAAATAATATGATCATCTAAATACATTTATAACCTTTTTATAAATGTACTTTAGTAACTTATACCTTAAATCAATTTTTCTCTATAGTTATTTTAATCGAGTGAAATAACTACAACGCGTGCATTTTAGATACGGCCCGGCGGAGTCGACGGTGTGATTTTATGACGACACGCGTTTTACGTGACTTATAAATAATCACCGAAGCAATTGTCCGACAAAAATTTTTATACCACCAAAATTTTTCTTTTTTTAAGCATTACATTTTCACACATTAAAAAAAATTAGGATTTTTTAGCTGTATAGTCTGTATAACTCATTCTTTAGTTGTTATCATAAATGTTTGAATGGATATTGTATTGGAGCACCTGATTATACATGTAAATGTGATCTCGGGTGGACTGGAGCAGATTGTGCAATAAACTGTGGATGTAATAATCATTCAACCTGCAACGAACGGCCTGGTACATGTGACCAGTGTCAAGATTGGACCACTGGGCAGTTTTGCGAATATTGCAAGTAAGTCAAATAAAAATAAACTTTAAAAAATGTATTATACTCATATTATTACCTAATGTAATGATGTATGACGGGACGGGATGGTCCTAGAGCCCGCAAACACCCAAAAAAAAAAATATTATTATCCAATAATTATTGTATAGGGCTGGAAGTTATGGTAATGCAACATCTCTAGAAGGATGCCACAAATGTGATTGCAATGGTCATGGTGATGAGCAACTAGGTATTTGTGATTCTAATTCGGGTAAATGTTATTGTAAACATTATACTGAAGGAGATAATTGTCAATTTTGCAAGAAAGGATTTTTTGGAGATCCAAAGTAATTATTGTTATTAAATATGATAAAATAATAAATCAATTTATCAATAATATTTATGATACCAGATATTTTTTAATTAATTTCCATGACGTATGATTTAAAATTTAATCATTCTTTTCCTAAACTTGTTTGATGATTTTATAGAAATGGAAATGTTTGTTATCATCAATGTATGGCCAGAGGTATTTTATCTGGTATGGGCCCTCAAGGTTTTGGATCAAAATCTGTGGAGATTAGTGCTTGGGAAACGCGTTTGGAAGGTCCACCATCAAAAGAATGTCTCTGGATAATTGATCCTGAAAACATGCGTAACAATTCAACTGCAATGTAAGTCTATAATCTATTCCTAGTTGTAAAAAAAAACAAATATTTACTACTTATAAAATAATAGTTTCTAAAATGATACCAATATTATAATTATTAAATTCCTTGGTCATGTTTTCAGTGGATCTTATGTAATACAGTTAACAATCGATAATGATATAAATGTTCCATGTGGTATGAACAGTGTTTACGTATATGATGGACTGCCAAATTTTGTGTCCATGTCTAGAACACACCCAGCTCATTCTCTTGGTGTATTTTGTACTAGAGATTCACAGTATCCTTTAACCATAGAAGCGGTTACTGGTAAATTTACATATTACATAAGATTTTGGTATCTTACCAGTTAATATGTTATATAAACAACTAATATTTTAGGTGTGATGACTGTTTACTACAAACAATCTGAACCTACTGAAGGGTTTAATGCTACCTATGTAGTGTTTAGCTGTCCAGACTTCTGCCCCTCAACCCGAGTATGCCATCATAACCGTTGTGTTTGTCAAAAAGGAAGTACTGGAGTAACTTGTCAAGACTTAATATGTCCAAATAATTGTAATCATGCCAAAGGCTATGGAAAATGTGATCATGTTAGGAAATTTTTTATAAAATTCTAGAGATTTAAAAAACTGATAGTTGTTTTCTTTATTTATTAGGAATATGGTCGTTGTATTTGTGATAATAATTATGAAGGAGAAGATTGTTCAATTTCAGTTCCTATATCTAGTCATTTGCGACAACCACTTATATTTACGGATCTATTTAACTCAGCTCACGTATCAGAAAATTTAGATCACTTGCGTCAAACATTACCTCGATTCGGACATTCAGTGGTTGCAACAAGGCGTGGTCAATTATGGTTATTCGGTGGTTATTCATTATCGCATGGTCCTTTAAATGATATTCGTTTGTTTGACTCTAAAAACAATTCTTGGATGCAAGTAAGTTACATTGACTCAAGTCTGCAATTAAAAAAAAAATCCATAATACTTTGTATTGTTTTTATTGATAATTCAATGATTATTATTAAAAGGTGACAGTAGATGGTACAAATGACGCTCATATGCCAAATGGGAGGTATTTCCATGCTGCTGAAATAGTACATTCTCGAAGGGAAATATATGTTTATGGTGGTCTAACACAAATTCAAACTGCTTATGGTCGTTCTACAAAATATTCAATGAAGATTTTATCAGATTTTTGGAAATTCAGCTTAAAAGATCAAAGATGGATAGGGATACAAGTAACTAACATTGATATGATAAATATTAAGCTATTAAAAGAATGTCAGCACACTGTTTGTTTTCTCTCTCTGCCGTACACATAACATAAACAATACAAATTTATGCAGAATCATTTTTTTTTATGTTTTAGAGTAACCTTAGAGTGAAATTACCCATTGCAAAATCTATAGAGAATAATATTTTTGGAAAAATGGCATATTAATAAACATAGAATAAATTTACAATATTTTTATTTTATTTTGAAAGTCAAGTACTAAATCAAACAAAATTAAATGTAAAACAGGTAGCCTTACCCTCAAAAATAATATCCTCTATAATTTTTGTAATAGCTGATTTTCCTCTTAAGTTACTCAAAAGTTATAAAAAGCGATTTTAGGTGAAGCGTTTTAACTACATTGCACGTGCGACTGAGAGAGAAAATACATTTTATCACATGTGCTAACTCCAAACACACGACATACCAAATTTGTAATCAGTAGTTCTAATTTTAAGTAAGAAGCTCTATTGAAGAAAGTAAATCACCCTATTATCAAACTTAAGGACCTGTGTTCTTTCTCCTTAAACTTTTTTACAATATTTAATTTTTTATGTAAATTATAAGAAAAACCCATTGAAGCACAGATTATGTTCATAATCTGTTTATTTTAATATATGAAATTCGATGCTATTATTGGGTTATTGTACGAAATTAGACTGCTTAATGTCTTTACATACATTTTCTATGTCATAAATTAGTTAAGACAGAGACAGCACATTTGGGTGTGGCGCCCTAACAAAATAGTTTATACTTTACACACAATTAATTTATAATATAATATATAATACTATTTAGGCAATTAATTATGATAATTATAGTTAAAACTATTTTATTCTATAAACAATTTAAAAAATCTTATATTTATTAATTAGTTATTTGACAAAGCAATTTTACAAATTATATAAATATGATTGATGGGCTTCCGGAGTCATAATTATATACTGTTTGATGGGCCAATGCCCATTATCCTGGGGGACTGCCTAAAGTTATATTATAATATGAACTGCATATTTTTTAACTGTATGTTTCTTATAGATTCAGATAAATGGTAAATTGTTTCTACTAATTCAATACAAATGGAGATTTATAAAAATAAATCATTACATTATACATAGTAGTAAAAATATCATTATAATATTCATATTTAGAGTCCCTATTTTTAACTCGCTTTGCTATTAGATTCTGAACGAAGTGATGAATGTATTGATTTTACAATGATGTGTGTTTTTTTTTTTTTGTGTGTGTCTGTGTACAGCATAACTAGTCGAAATAATGCTTCAATTTCAAACTTCGGGGGTGGTTTCCGATGTAAAATTGAAGATCCTTGGTGCATTATAGAGGTCAAAAGTATACATTTTCCAACTGTTTTCAAAAAAATCGAGAAAAACAAAAAAAAAATGACAGAAAAACGGGAATTTTTACGCAAAACCAGTTTTCGACCAAATTGATATTTTTATATGGTTGTAATTCAAAAACTAATCACTGTAAATACTTGAAATTTTCAACAAATGTTAATATTAGTGATATCTATATACAGTTTAATTTTCAACAATTTTCGACTTTTTTTGAGTTATTTAGTTAGAGTTATTAGAGTTATTAATTTTTTTTTGGAGTGTCAGTAAAAAAATGTTGGACGACCAAAAAAACTTGAAAATTTAATACACGGTTCCTTGTGAGTTGTTCTTATCGTAGCTAAAAAAAATTAAAAATCGTAAGTCACAATTTTTTTTAATAAGCATTTACAGTTCAAAATTTTACGAAATCTGTCGAAAACGCGAAAATTTGCAAGTAATTTTGAAGTTGAAAAATCATAAAATGTTTTGCGTTTATAACTAAGGATTAAAAATACAACACTAAGTTTTCCATTAGTTTTCCTTCAAGTAGCTATAGAGAAAACTCGAAGCATCATTATAGGAAAAATTTTAAGTGCGTTTGAATTTTAAATTTTTACGAAATAGCGTAACGATAACGATTTATCCTCAAACGATTTTAAATATTTGTTATTATTCAAAAAGTATAAGTCGCAGATACTTGAAAATTTTATCAGTTATTTAGATTGGCATTTTCTTTACATGATTTAATTTTCAAAATATTTTGACTTTTTTGAGATATTTATAGACGACTGAAATTTTCAATTTGTCTGAAAATTTCTTTTTGAAGTGTCGATAAAAATTTTTTGGCCCTATCAAAATACTTGAAAATTTAATACAAAGTTCCTCATAAGTTATTCTTATAGTGATTAAAAAATTATAAAAATACATAGGCACGATTTTTTTTTATTAGCATTTGAAGTTTAAATATTGACTTAATAATACGTAAAAATTACGGCAATTTTCAAATTATCTTAGATAGAAATACATAAAAGTTTTTGTTTTTAGTTCTAAGATTTGAAAATTTAATACAAGGCTCCTAAAATATTTTTACAATAGCAGTTGAAAATTACAAGAAATGTATAGTCACATATTTTTTTTACAAGCATTTAAATTTTAATTTTGACAACATACGCAAAAATCACGAAAATTCGCAAATTATTAGAAACTAGAAATTCATAAAAAATTTTCTTTTTAAATCTAAGATTTGAAAATTTAATACAAGATTCCTTACGAATTTGTCAATCTTTATCACAAAAAAAATGTCCACCGGAAATTCAAATTAAATTTTTATTAGCATTTGAATTTCAAATATTGACAAAAATTTGTCAAAACCATGAATATTTGCAAATTATTGTGTAGTTCAAAATTCATAATATTGTTTGTATTTATATCTAAGGTTATAAAATTTAACACCAAGTTCTCCACAAGTTTTGCTTCAAATAGCTATAGAGAAAATTTGAAGCGTCATTATAGGAAAAATGTTTTGAGCGTTTGAGTTTTAAATTTTTATGAAATCGCGTAATGATAACGATTTATCCTCAAACCAGGTATTCGTATATATAAGGTATTATGAATTATGATAACTACACTATAATTGATTAACCATGCCTTATGCAAAATGCGTCTTAATTGAAAAATAAAATATTTGTTTCAAAATAGAATATATGACAATATTCAAATATAATATATCCTAGACTGACAAATCATCTCCGTTCAGAATCGTTTTTCGTATACAATGATACCTATCATTGCATTTAAATTTAATCCCATCCATTACAGTAACCTACTGTACAGCAGAGCGACATCCACGACTTACCCGCTTTTTTTTATTTGTATCCTATATTCTATAATACAGTGGTTTTTCAACTTATTATCATGGTCCATGGGATATGAATACTATGGTTGCGCAACCAGCACGGATATGACGGCTCTGGATGTTTTTATCAAAAATTAAAAGAAATTTATGTCACACAAGTGCCTTTATTATGTATATTTAATATACAACATCAATGTTTAAAAGTCTCATGCTTTTTTAAGATTCCGTGTAATAATTATCATATTTAAAATAAATTAATAAATTATATTCATTTATTTGTTAATTATTGTGTAATTATTATTATTAGTATGGTCAGTGGCAGATTTGAGGGGGGAGGGGCCTGGGCCCCCCCTTGGCCCATAAAATGTGTAAGAATATAACTGTGACGTAAAACTTATAATCACGATTCACGAAAAATTCACGTTTCTGATTTTGTTTTGATACTTAATATTTAATTATATTATACTATATATTTATGTCAACCGTGAAAGCTGCTATAATGTAACTTCGTATCTTATACTGATATAAAACAATATTACCCCCTCCCTCCCTCAAACAAAATCCTAGATCAGCCACTGAGTATTGTAACATGGTATGAGATAATGGCTTTAGAGACTTTTTGTCAGACTTGATAAGAACATTTTATGCCGCTCAGTGCTGTGATCCAATATAGGCCGTTGTGTAATCATAATATCTTTATCCGTGCTTATTATACACGCACACTGTGATTGCTTTAAATTATAATTACATATTTAATTAGGAATGTGTACTTTACGGACGTTACAAATTTTTATTTATTATAAATTATAATTAGATACATTTTATTACTTATTAAATTTATTTACAAAAAAATAATGTTATTACTTTATTAGTACATACATTTAATGAGAATATGACAGGCCTTATTAAGGCCTAATTTTTTTCGAATAGTTAATAGACATACTTACATACTATTTTCTTCTTCTATTGAATTTAGTTTAATCAATTTATTAATATATAAATATAATAGATGACTCACTGGTGTAATCTGGGGGTCGCACTTGCGAACTCTGAAAATATCATAGTCACAAGAGTGTCTTTGTGACCCCAAAAATCATGATTTGAGTTTTCAAAAAATTGAAATATCAATAATTATTTAATTAATTAACTAATTTATGTTTTGAAAACCAATTTTTTATTTTGTTTTGAATCTCTGGAGTTGTTATTATAATATATACTTTCCACATTTTCTTATACTTTATAGTTTTGTTTTTGACCATTTTCTTTTAATATACCTACCAATATGTATTTATTGTGATTGACAGACTCGAGTCTCAATGGTAGTTTAATGTTGATAGTGAAAACGTGTTTCATTATTGTATGTTTATAGATTAAAATTATTATTTGTTTATTAACATATTCATTTATTTTTTGACACTTGTATTTATTTCTTATCCTCGAACAATACAAAATTAAAAGTGTTTTTACAACTTACTAAAATAGACATATTTCTTGTAAAAATATCGAGTCGAAAATAAGCATCTATTTTTACATATAACTTTAAATTCATATAACTTTTAAATATACATATTTAGTATGCATTAAGTTTAAAGTAGCTGTTAAAATATATTACTGATTTATATTATATTAAAACTACAATTTTAACAATTAAAACAATTTATATTTGATCTGTAAATTAATTTATCAGGTAATATTATATTATTGAACAAGTTTTATATAATTATTTATTACAATCTAGATTAAAAGAACTGTTATATTTTATGTATTCGTATATTGTTTAAGAAAATTAAACATATTCTATTGACGGTGATTAATTATATACCTTATTTATAGTGAATATTCATAATACATACCAGTTACCAATAGATACTATATGTGTTTATGGTTAAAATAATTTTGCTGAGATTGTGTACTTTTTACTTATAATTTTAAATTTAGAACAATATAAAACTTTTAAGGGGGGTGAGGGGCTTAGTCCCCCAAAAGTCTGTCTAACCTGGAAACTTATTGCAACCCTTACAATTTAGCTCAATTTTTTACGCCCACTGATAGATGTATAACAATTGAACTCATTTTATTAATTTTAATGATTCGAGTATCACAATTCAATACAATCAGTTTACTTAGTTACTCACAGTACCTAGTTTAAAAACAAATGCTATATTATCCAAATGGCAAATCCTAATCATCACTATTGGAATTAATAAATTGACAGGAAAACATTTGTCTCTAAAACTAAAATATAAGTTTGAGTAAAAATGTATTTGCAATAAAAATTCCATACAATGATTTGCACACGTGTGTTCATTTTACTCATCATTTAGCATATACTTTATTTGATATGTTTTCGTTTGTCACTAATTTTTTTTTTTTTTTTGATTCAAATTATTTTTTTTTAGAAAGGAAATATTTTATATTATATTAAAAAATGAAAATAATTTATTCTACTAACCTAGAAGTGATTGTATTCAAACATTTAATGAAAGATGTTCTTGATCATATCAAGTCCAATCTTCCTCTCAACCAGCCATAAATAAAAAACTAAATATATCTTATCAAAAATCTCTTAAAACTGTCATTGTTGATTTTTATTTGTAGAAGTATGAGGAATACTAATTGTTAAGTAATGCACAATTAAATTATGTCTTTTATAAATAACAAAAATTACTTTTATCACACCTATTTACAATACCTCTCATGAGTTTAAAAAAAATATATTATTTATTTGTATAATATCATGTACAATAATTTATCATGCTTCTTTTAAAACTGTGTTAGAATTTTCCTTTCACTTTCACAAATGTATATGAGTAATAAGAATATAACATGTATTAACACCAAACACACACATGGATACTACTTAATTAACTTTCATACTATTAACAACATAAAAAAATTGAACTCAATTTGGCAATAAAATTTCTATAATTTTGACAACATATTCTTTTTTCCATTTATTACATTTTAATTAATATGTGTACAAAATTTTCATGATTTTTAATTGTATTTTATGGTATTTAAATTTTTCAGACAGAAAAGGATCCACCGCCTTTGGCTGGCCATACTCTTACATTACGATCTGTTGGTGATAAAGAAAGTCTTATATTGATTGGAGGTTTTAGTCCAGATCTGGGTTTCCTTGAAGATGTGTGGGAGTTTGATATGCAAACAGAAATTTGGAAAAAGCTTAAAACAAGTGGTTATGGACCAGCAGGTAAGTGCTTCAAAAAACAACAATAAAATTGTTTATAGTTGATAGGTATACTTACATTTTTTTTCCTAACACTGATGTATTTATTTGATATGTTGATATAATAGGTATAATAAATAACCTTTGCATAATGTATCTATTTTAACATTTTAATTATTAGGTATTTATGGACATAGTACAGTATATCATGGACCAACTGATAGTTTGTATGTATTTGGTGGATATATTTACTCTGTTAATCAAACAATAATGACTGATAAATTATTCGCACTTAACTATGAATTACAAATATGGACTATTTTACCTATTTTCAAAGACTATAATCCACCAAAAAATAGCCTAGTAAGTAATTAGTTTAAATGTTATAAACACATTTAATTGTATAAATTTTAATATCAAAATGAATGCTAAACAATCTTTGCTCCCAAAAATATATCACTTGTCATATACCATAATTCATAATCATAATGCTACTATTAATAATACATTATGATCGGCCTAAGTAATATTCAAATTAAATTAAATTGGATTTAAATATTCTAATTATAACAGTAGTTAGTAATTTAAGGATTAGTCTTTAATTTAGCCATTTTATTATTTGTATTAGAATTTATTCACAAATTTATTTGGAATTTTAAATGTTTATATATTTTTCACAACACCTGCATTAATGTTGCCATCTAAAAAGTATTTATTAAATTTTTCAGCCAAGGGGGCGATTTTTACATTCAGCTATTACAACAGATGAATATATGTTTGTTTTTGGTGGAAGGACTGATCCGCCTAGTACAAATGATACTCTTATTGCCTACTCATATGCATGTAACCAGTGGATACGTTTATTAACTCCAGGTAAAATTAACACAGTATTAAATGTGCTATTCTAATGAAAATGAAAATAATATATTTGTATTTTTCAGATATATTTATTATCGGTTTGCCGCCACCACCTACTCATGCTCATGCAATGACATTAGACTTAGAAACTAAGTCTATGTACATTCTTGGTGGTTTTGCTGGTGATATACAATCTCGTGTAACACGGATTCAATTACCCCACGACCTTTGTAATTTGTGGTCTGGCAAACGAGAAAAATGCAGGTCAGAAATTGTTTAAGCTTAATACTATTATTATTTATAAATAATGTTTAAATATTTTTAGTTAATTAAATCATATCATAGAGATTATGTTGATATTTTTGTTATGTTTCTATTACCTAAATATGTACATAGCCAAATTATAAACAGTCTTATTACTGATTTTCATGTTTACTGATTATTATGAAGAGGATAAATGTAAATCTTTTTTTTTAAAGATTTTATTATTTCAACTACCTTTTTATTGTTTACTTTTTTTTTAATCAGGTCACTGGTTGGATGTTCATTTTGTCAAGTGATAGGAACTAATGTCAGTTACTGTTTTACTCATCTTGGTCCAGGCTTTAATCCTTGTGTTTCGACAAATGGTACTTCACGGACAAATAATGGAGTATCTTGCAATTCTAATTGGATATCTAGTCGATCTTGTGAGCAATACACAACATGCACTGATTGTTTAGCTACATGGCCTAATAATCACTATGAAAACTCAAACGTAAGCGTAAAATTAACTTTAAATTATTTATAATTTTAGAAAAATTATCAAAAAAAAAAAATATATATATACATTATATATATTAATGTATTATTTCTAGGTTTGTTCATGGTGTGCCAATTGTGGTACTAAAGGACAATGTGTTAAAGACCCTTCAAGCTGTGATAATCAATGTAAAACAGTGACAAAAGTAGAATTGTGTCCAAATATCCAATGTATGGCAACTAATTGTGAAAAATGTCATCAGCAAGGAAATTGTTTATGGTCTAGGTTTGTGTTTACTAAAATGTTAACTACTCATTTTAATTATCATTGAATACCTTTCATATTCAGGCAAATACATACATCTGAGTTTGGAACTCTGTCAAATAGTGGGTCATTATATGATTGGAGTTGTTCTAGTCTAGATCTCAATCAGCGATTAAATATCAAAATAAAAAACTCTTCCATTTGTCCAGAACGTTGTTCTGCGCATAAATCTTGTGCAACTTGCTTATCATCTCAAGTAAAATATTCTTAATGAGAATAAATTATGATTGTGTTAAAATTATTTTAACTTTTAGGGTGGAGAAGGAGGTTGGCATGAATGTCGCTGGTCAATTACGTTAAATGAGTGCATATCACCTAGTTATCAACCACTGTACTGTGCTGGAGGTGTTTGTGGACTTGTTCTTAGTGGTGGTAATATAGATCGTTGCCCCCAACCTTGTTCTAGCTATGTTCAATGTTCCACGTGTCTCCGTCATACCCATTGTGGATGGTGTGCTTTAGATGTATTGAACAAAACTGGGCAGGTAAATACAACTTGTTAAAAAATATTTTCATTAAAAAACCACTGAACTTTTTTTTCATTTTTTCAGGGAATATGCACAGAAGGTTATATGTCTAGTCCAGCTTCTGGTCCTAATCATTCATGTCAGGAATTACTTCAACACTTAAATACTGAACCTAAAATGGCAGCTTATCAAAACTTAGAATCTCATGATTTCATTTTTGGAATAGATGATGCATTTTCATCATCTACAGATGTAGCTTTATTAAATAAAGAATCAACCTTAAATGATTCTGTAGCATGGTATTACATTACTTGCCCACCAGAAAATGAATGTATAAATGGCCATCACAGTTGCAATTCAGAAAGTGAAGAATGTGTTGATCTTGCTGATGGTTTCCATTGTGTATGTGGCAATGGTTATCAACCTGATGATAACTCTCAATGTATTCCAATTTGTACTCAAGGTGATTAAAATATACTACTAAAAATAAAAAATAGTTTTAAATCTACTTTGATATATATTCGAAAATCTGCCAATATGTCTACCATTGTTTGTTATACTGTAGCATAAGAATCGCCAACATTTTCCAACTAGTAGAAATTCTACCATCATGTGTTTAGGTGTACTACAATAGAAATTGGTTATAATAATGAGTTTTTAGGGTAACTTGTTTTTCTTGTTGTTACCAGTTACTATTTATTTACAAATACAGTTAGAAGGAGCGTTCTTTGTTACCGGTTAGAAGCAGGAAAAACATACATAAAAAAACTAGACAATTTATAATTGCTAATTGAAGCTTACTAATAGTGTACATACATACTTAAATTAATTATTAGATAATTAGATACTGACTATAGAAATGCAGTTTAATGAACATGTTGATCAACCTAAATAATGGGATAAGTACATAATAAGAAAAAGATACCGACCGGTTTGTTAAAACTGAATATTTATTTTATAATTCAATGTATTTTACTTGTTATAGCCAATAACTTGTAATAACCATGCTCATAAACATATATTTCAACATATAATCATATAGACTCGTACCTCTACCAGGATCTAACGTTTTACTTGATGTTAGCAGTATCTCGCTCTAAGCCATGCTCATTTTAGTGATTTCCACTATATTTATATTATTACATGTATCATGAAAACATATTTTATAATAATACCATTATTCTTTCTATTTCTCCATCAGAAAATCGTATGTTTTTCTTCTCTATAAAAAATACTTAACTTTTGTAGTTTAAGTCTTAACTTAAAGATTACGCATGTGACCAACAAATATTATCATAATTAATTTTTAATAAGGTCAGCCAACATTCTGCTTAAGATTGACCATTCGAATATGATCGATTGTTGGTGACCCCTGCTATAGCACTTTATTATAATTATTATATTATTTATTATTTTAAATCTCTCAATATATCTTCTAGTGATACATATTTTATGTTTATATTTCCCTGCAATGCTATAGTAATATTATGAATGAAAACAGTTTAGTTGATCTTGTTTTCTTTTTGATGTATTATTGCAGGTTATGCTGATTAATAGCCAATAGGTATAATTGATTATAAATTAATCAACCTTTCATTGTAGTTATATGTAAAAGAATTTTTAAATTTATTTTTAATTGAATAAACAATAGTTAAATTACACAATTATAGTTATTAGTAATAATTATTATATTTATTTTTTTTTATTTTTTCAATGCTTATAACTATACTACTTAAAACATTCACTGAAAATTATGTAATTTTATTTTGTTTGGATAATATGCTAAATAACGCGTTTTGTATAAAGTACATACAAGTTATACATTGATACTAGCTATATATTCAATTTTTGAGAAATATATATTAAAACTCCAATTTTATCAGTATCATAACAAGTATTTAAATAATAAATATAATCAGCACCAAATCCCAAACGTGTTAATATTTTTATTTTGGGTGTTTTATTTTTATAATTTATAAATATTTATTTCATTATCACTTAATTAAATAACAATTGTATTGTAGACCACATAAAATGTTTAAATCATTATTATGATAGACCATAGTTCAATGTTAGACTACATTCTGGGAGATAACTGTTATAAAAAATAAAAATGTAAATATTAAAAATAACCTTGAATTGTTTTGTTTTCAGGCTGCGTCAGAGGTGAATGCATAAAACCAGATGTCTGTCGCTGTGGTTTTGGTTATGTTGGTTCCAATTGTACCATACAATGTGAATGTAATGGACACTCTGATTGTGCTGGTCCTGATCGCTTAACTGAATGTTTGAGTTGCAAAAACAATACTCAAGGGTCTCAATGTCAACGGTGTAAACTATTTTATGTTGGTAATCCAGTGGACCATGGCCAATGTATACCATGCTCAGATTACTGTAATGGGCATGCTCAAGTATGTGTTGAGAAATACGATTCTGAACCATTTGATGCTCTAAGTATTTTAAATGATCCTAATACTAATCTTATGCAAAATGATGGCCCTCTTTCGGATGCATATTGCATTAATTGTATGGATAACACAACTGGTCCAACATGTTCGAGTTGTATACCTGGTCATTTTCGAGGTTCAAATGATAATCGAGATCCTTGTAGGCAAGTGTCATATTTTAAATATGGATTTATATTATTTTCAATAAACTGCATAATTAAGTAAATTTAATATGTGCCATTAATCTCTAATTGTAGACCTTGTGAATGTCATGGTCACGGGAGCACGTGTGATCCAATTACTGGAGAAAAATGTGATTGTCAAAACAATACTGAAAGTGACACAAACTGTCAGTCAGGTGGCGTACCTCATCATCGAACATTAAAAAATACTGTTCAACTATGTTGGATGCAACAGTGTTCTAAGTGCAGAGAATCATATATGGGAACACCAACTGATGGCCATCAGTGTTACAAACAAATGAGTGTAGACTTAAGATTTTGCCTTGATGCCAAACTGCTTGATGAGTGTAAAACAAAACCTAATCCGCTCTATCCAGGACAAACGGTATGCACTAAAATAATTAAAATAATAAATATTTTATTTCATTAAATGTGTTTTATAATATAAAGAAACATATTTACAATGTCTGTATAAAAAATTACTATTAATATCTTTTAAGTTGCTTTTTGCAAATATCAATTATTGAAGTCTTAATTAATTAATTAATTTAGGAATAAGATGAAATAAAAATTAATCAGACCCTTACATTGCTTACTTATAGAACAATGATATCAACTTCTGAAATACCTCTTAATAATTAGTTTATTAAATTTATTAACAATAATAAATCACATCAGTCAAAAAATAATTCTTTGTGGAGTTCAACTATAACTACATTTTCTCATATTTTTTGAAAATATTTTTCTTATTTTCTATATATTTAACTTACAAACGATAAATTTTCAAATTATCAACCAAAGTAAATTGATTTATAATTAATCAAAAATACAATCATCATTAAGTATACTTAGGATGTCGATGCCAAATTTTCCAATTTTTTTCTATTATGTAAAATTAAAAATTTTAACTTATATCTTAGTTGTTACCTTTATTATGATATTTTTCTATCAATCTGATGTGGATTTATATAGTATATTTTATCTGAAAGATGACAACTTTGTTCAAATCAGATCAAAGCTTGAATTTTGCATATTACTT
This sequence comes from Diuraphis noxia, assembly GCF_037042655.1. Lineage (NCBI taxonomy): Eukaryota > Metazoa > Arthropoda > Insecta > Hemiptera > Aphididae > Diuraphis > Diuraphis noxia. The sequence goes on along the minus strand of NW_028301711.1, from coordinate 90,945,236 downwards.
TAAATAGTACTAGAAAAGTATGTTTGAAAAATAACAAATATTGTTCATTAACCAAATCCATATTTTAGTTACTATAATTATAATTTTAAAAATTGGGCTTTGATCCAACCTGCAAAATGGCAAATGCTGTCCTCTTTTTTTAATAAAAAAATAAAAATATTATCCGACTATTCTACAGTATATGATAATTTCCTGTATTTATTTTTGACATACTAATACTGATATCCTTAGATAAAAAACATCACCGGTTAATCATTTTACAATAATTCCATAAGTATTTCTATTTTCTTAATAATTTCTTTTACTGAGCATAATATTTTTAAATATTACAATAAACTCATATTTCATACTTAATTATTTTTCTTATTGATCAAGCAATGATAGATTTGTATTGTAACATCTTACACAGTTACACATAATACTTGTGCAGTTGTGCCTAACAATATTTTAATCTGTCAAGTAACTGCTAGTCCTTAGAATCATAAATCACAATATAGTATAATTTAAAAAAAAAATTAACATTCCAAATTTATCTTTTAATTAGTATATCATGTTGCATTGTATTGGTTTTAATAGTGTTATTTTTGATATTAGTCGTTTTTTGTTGTTCAACCACGTTTTATGAACGTCGATATCAGAATCACTGTTGACATTACACAAGGAGCTGTTGATTTTTTCCTAACATCACATGAAGATATTTTCATAGTTACTAAAAATAAGTCACTCAATAGAAATGTTTTTGATTTTGATCCAAGGTAATATTTTTCATTGATATGGTTAGATGGTAGATAATTTGAGCCATATTTTAATAGCATAAACATTGCATGTTTTTTCAGGTTTGAGTGGTTTAGTGAAATGGAAATGATTGAACGTGTGAGTAGTAGCTCAAATTCTTCAAAAGGTAAGCATTTATTTACATATCAAGAGCACAAAACCAAAGGTTTGTCTACATATGTGACATTGAAAAAGAGTATGTCCCTGTTAATGGTGAAAAATGTCAACAATAGGTATGTTAATGGCAAAATATACGCTATACAGTACCTATATATTATACTATTACCTATTAAATCTTTTATTTTTTAGATTGATCATTACACTTCCACATGACAAACATGACCTATCAGCAACAAGATATTACATGGCATTGTTAGCGATCTCATCATTACCTGCTCAAGCCACCCATTTAGTACCCGTCCCGACATACGGAACAGTGTTCTTTAGACAAGACCAACTTCATATTGATCTCTTTGTGTTTTTCTCTGTGTTTTTCTCGTGTTTCTTTTTGTTTCTTGCCGTATGCGTCGTTGGATGGAAAGCTAAACAAGTAAATAATACCACATCTTTACGACTTGTATAGGCTGTAAGGTTTTCATTCATTTTGAGAACTAGATGTATTTTGTAATTTGTTCAGAATTCTTTAGAGCAATACTCATGAAAATTACGATGAAAATTTTTTTCTAATTAAATTTAGGTATTTATTTTTATTACTGTTATCAAAAATGATGGGTATCAAATTTGATTAATAAGTAAATAAAAATGTGTACTACAAAATTAAAGTAATACAGAGAACAGAAAGCAAATATTACAGGAGAGATAGAACAGATAATATATGACTACATATTTTTTAGTAATCCAGGCATTCAGTCATAAAGCTTATACTATATAATAGGGAACTATTCATATAAGTATTTCCATTAATTCGGTAAATGTACCTGCCATTTGAATTGTGTAATATTTTAGAAGTTTGTTCTGGCTTACTTATTGATAATATGTAAAATATTATGATAATGATGTTATAAATTATGTATCTAATCTATACAGATATCTTTAAGTTAGGTTTATAAGTACCTACATAATATCAAAATAAATTAAGCAGTTAAAAAAAAAAGTGAACAAAATTATTTTATTTGCAGATACCCTTAAATATAAAACGAACACTTGATAAATTTATAACGGATATTATGTAATGTTTTCAAAACTATTATTCACTTTCGATCATGTAATTAACGTTTTAGCTCTAAATTGCGCTAGAATTAAGTATACAAGCATACAACTGTTCTACGTCAACATAATTTTTATGAATTTTCCATATAATTTCGTGATTACAGACTTTAATATGATTAGATTATAATTTATTATATATTAGGTTATGTAAAGCAGATTTTCCTTTAAATTAATTTTTTTAATTTTTTCGCGCTTCAGGCAGCTGACATGAGGCGAGCTCGTCGCCAACAGGTCGTGGAGATGTTGCACATGGCCAAGAGACCGTTCGCGTTCGTGGCCATTGTACTGAATTGCAGCACACCCCAGCAACAGTTGGAGACCAACAACAGTCAGGTGGCCCGGTTCGGAAACATCAGACCGTTGGCGATCGAACCGACCAGTGACGCAAACGCGGCGGTCACTACGCTGCTGATCAAGCTGCCGGACCGCGGCCATCAATCGGCGGGCACGAGGCTGGCGCTCGGCTCCACATTGGTGTTGAACATGCTTAACCCGAGGGGTGGTTACGCTTCCAGTGCGCACCGGAACCACCACCATCATCACCACCACCATCACAACAATACCGCTGGTCCTAGGCAAAGGCGAAACGCGCCCCAGTGATCGCGGTTAACTGTTGTCTTCGCGCATCGCATAAAATATATCGTTTGTAAGGTACATTACCAGATTGTGGTCATAATAACCATTGTATTGTTTTCATTTATAATCCGTAAACTTGCCGTTTACACTCATGACAATTGGTCCAACTACATGTAATCCCTGTAAGCCTATAGATTCCTAGATTAGTACGTGGTCCATGTAGACATAGACATACTGATCACAATTTTACCTAAGACCAAACGCATTTAATTTTAGCGCTCGTGCATAAAATCTCGTCAAAACATGCAATAAATTTTACGTACTATTTTATAATAGATATAAGTGGGTGATGAAACCTAATAAATTATATTTAAATATTCCACTAATTTATTTGTAAGAGTATAATTTTCAAATTTTGTCAATTGATACTTAGTAATAATTTGTTTGAACTTTTTGTTAGCTGTTATCAATCCTCCACTATCTCTCTAAATCTGTTTTTATCCTAATATATTTATTATCTATAGGTATAATGTTTAGCACGGACTACTACACTGGACTGGAAATGAGACGTTTACCGCCGGGCCTCTTAGTGTCCGCGAGAGAGGTGTACGAGAGGGAATCGTACATGAGCGAATCTGGCGCCATCTATACTTTAATGATAAACCATTCTCGTCAAATAAACCTACATAAATATTATATTATAATAAGCACATAACTATAACATAATATTGTCATATATTATATTCCACACGAACATTCCTAACTCTAAAGCACGGACTACGTTACGCTTACGTTTATCGTTTGAAGAAATGGGTAGTATGCCTCATGCCTGTGGTAAGCCAGGCTGCGCTAGATTAGCTAATGTACTATTCCCCTTTATACACCTCTCTCGCAGACACTAAGCGGGCCGGTCCCCGCCACCCGCCTCCCTTGACGTTTCCAGTCCAGTGTTGTAGTCCGTGATGTTTAGTTATTGTATTATTTATCAACCAAGTCTTTCCAATTTCCATGATAAATGAACTGAATGATTGCTTTTTATATTATTACCATTATGATTTTTATTTTATCATAGTATTACACCATATTTTTTCGCTGCGGATATACACCCGACCATGGTCGGACTGATAGTAGACAAACGACCATATTGTTATCAAATGCGCGGCGATTTATATTTGAATTAGATAGTAGGCAAACGACTGATAGTATAGATATTATGCACGACCAATATTATAATAATATGTTTGATAATACTTACGATGTGGATCTTAAATCTTCACATTTTTTACTTTTTTTAAAAGTACCACCATGTATACAGATAAACTTAATAAAATAATATTTTAAAGCATCTAGAGTAAATTCTAGTTTCTTTGGGTATTTTTGACGAGCTACATTTAATGTACAAAAATCGATCGTGGAAAAATCATAAAAAAAAGTTTTTTTATAATTTGAAAACTCACTTTGAATGTCAGAATAAGACTCGAATAACTGACAAATCTTTAACATTTTGTCTGTTTAATAATTATTACACAATCAAAAATAAATAATTACTATATAACCTTGTTATAAAGTCACCAAGAACAATTCACTTTTCGTGCTATGGAATAAACTGTAATGAACTAGAATAAACCGTATGAGAAATGCGATGTAAAAACCAATGTTAGAGTGTACTTATTGCATATTGAGTACCTTAAATATAAATATATATACAATTTATATTTCAGGCTTTCAAATAGAATAAGGCAACTGGGCAACATCATAAATTACGATTCAAGATAAGAGTGATCAAGAGTCACCTCTTATGATCTTATAAAAATTGTCTTAATAGCATCAATGCGAGAATGTACTAAAATATTGGGTTTTACTCATAAGGTTAGCTTAAATTACAAACTATACAAATTCAAATATAAATTGCCGCGCATTTGAAAACAATATGGTCGTTTGTCTACTATCAGTCCGACCATTGTCCATATCCACAGCGATATTTTTTGATCTCTTCATTATATTTCGTATACATTTATAATTGTATAATCTGAATGTAAATAAATCAGTTTCATTAAAAGAAATGACAAATTTAAGATATTTGATAAAATGTTGGACAAATCAATTTTTTGCAATCATTTTTTGCCCATAATTCATATTTTGGGCGAAACTACTTGCGAAAATGAATACTTTCAAAAACATCACACTTACTTTTATAAATATTTTTTTATAACTGCAATGTTCCAACATCTTAAGAAAAATTCATTTAAATAAATTAATTCATAATTAGTTAATATTTAACAGGGTCCACACTCCGCATCATATTTGACTAATTTTTTTTGTTTAAAGGGATTCGATTCAGTCTATGTTTTCTACCAAAATATACTTATATCTTATGCTAATTGTATCAACAACTCTAGTGATCAATTAAAACTTCTGAAACTGAACACTTAAAATTAGATTCATACATTTTGTATATCTGTTGAGAATTTTAAAATATTGATAAAAAATTAGTTTTCAAGTAAATTTCATAAAGAATTCTATTGTTTCTCAAAAACTTTAATCGGATAAATAAGTTGCAATACAATTTTTAAAATATTGATATTTTTAAACAAAAAATAATTTTCTTGTATAGATTTATTAACCTAACCAGAAAACGCTCCACTGTAAGTTGTTTTAACACTTTACACGTTAATGATCACTTACTATACATGCATTTACACGACTAATTAATACTTGAAAAATCGCCTTTATAGAACTCCTTAAAAACGGTCTGCATCGAATTCCCTTAATAACACTCTTTAATATACTTAAGAGGACGTTAATACCCAGATATGTTGCTTCCGTCTTTCAAGTGTGTAACATAGCAAATTTTATGCTCATCAAACTACGTTCAGCTCCGTTAATTTAGAATTTAAATTTACCTAGTGAATTTAAAGGTAATATTATTGTTTAGTCAGTCTCATAGGCCTTTTATTAAAATCGAGTTATGATTTCCTATCTTAAATATATAAATTGCTTGTAAATTTTAAAATACTTACAACTTAAGTTAAAATTAAAATATGATTAAAAGCCTATATTAGATTGACTAGATAATAATCTTACTTTTAAATGTTATAAGGGATCAATTCACTTTAAATTTTAAACTAACCAAGCTAAACGTGATCTGTTGAGTGTAAAATTTGCCATTTTATGCACTTGTGAGACAGTGACAACATATGCGGACATCACATCCTCTTAATCATATTAAATTGTGAAAATCTCCAAATGTTTTAATGTGATAGTTATTATACTATTTTTTTATTGATAGGTAATACACGATTAATGAAAAATTTAAACATATGTTAAGCACCATGTTCAATATAAAATTTATTCACTATATTTGGTTGTGAAATATATAATGATAATTAAATTAATTTAAATCATAGTTAATACTTATTTATTAAAAAAAAAAAAAAAAATACAAATTAATTAGTTCAAATTAGTTTTAACTTTTGAAATTTTAAAATTCAATTTCAGATTTATAATACCAGGTTGTAGTGTTGTACCAAACGTGTTGTTTATAATAATAATAACTAATAAGATGGTAGGTACCTACATAGAATGTTTTGGATATAGGTACTTTTCAAAAAATAGAATTTCAGATAATACATTATAATTATAATATCTACCGTGTAACTTTGGCTCAAATTATAAATTATACATTATTTTAGATCGATCTATAAATTATCATTGCAAATTATGTCAACGTTTTAATGAGATGTATTTACTCTAAATTCTAAATTGAGTGATTCACGACTTTCGTTATCACTTCGATATACCCTGATCACTATAATGTGTGGTTTTTTGTTCCTTTTTTTATTTAAAAAGTCTAATTTTTTGAATGAGTTATATATTAGGTAATTATTCGATTTAATTTATGATTCTTAAAAAAAATGTATAGGTAGCACCTATAAACGCTTTATAAGTTCAAATAGTTTTTAATATAATTGTATTGGCAGATAATCACTAAAATGTACGAAATATATACACGGTACATTACTTTTCTCTAGTTTCATTTTTAAATATTAACATATTTGGTTCATCGCAAATTCAAAACCAAGAATGAACGAACTTAAATAATCCAAATTTTACCGTTAATATTTTACTAATAATTTTACTATAATGTTACTATACGTTTCAATAAGGTTGCAAAGTGAATTCATAATTTCATATAAATTATACAAAATTATATCTACTTACCCGCCTACCAAAATGTATAATAATATAATGTACCTCATTATTATAAACAATATTGTGATAATCAAATTGACCAAAATTAACGGCGGCGTATATCCGCTTTATTCACGCGTAAGTATGTAATCAACATAATATATTTCTTATCTTTATATACTTTGGCGGCTTACGTTATAAATCATAATAATATTATATTATACATCGACATTCAACACTATACCACATAGTGCGAAGTGCAAACGATAAATATTGTAAATTACGAAACCGTACGTGTGAATGTGTGATCAAATATATTTACTCCCTACTCCCGTATAATATGTACCTATATTATGCTACCTATTATAGTATATTTTTGTAGACCTATTTAATTCTAATAATTGTAACCATTCCTGATATTTATAATAATAGTATATACATATTAAAATATAATATAGTCGAATGTATAAATCAAGGGTGTGTTTGGAAGACTTCGGGCGTTTCCTCTTGAATAATATCTTCATTAATAAAAAAGTCAATATAACTACAATATTGTACAAACAAGCTATTTTAATAACTTTAACTTCTGTGTCAAATAAAAAAAGTGAAACCTCTTTGGAAATGTTATTCGGCTACGCCCTTGACGTAAATAATTACTAATATACCTTTTGTGCAGTGCAGTGCAAATTCCAAAATGTCTTCTTCTTTTGTCAAAGTTTTTTTTCCACTGTAATTCTCGTTAATATCATAATGATATAGCTATTTTTTGTTTATTAGTCTATCATAACACTAATCAATAATTTAGTTGAGTTGTATAGATCTTTATGCAGCTTCTATAAACGTAATATTACCAATAGGCAATAACCGACCAGCAAATTGGTTAACCAATTCGTTTGTCTGAATTATAACAATGTTACCTTAAATTTTCTTTTACAATCTACCTACCTATATTGTATTGGCTATTCCTTTATTATTATGAACACGTAACTTATGAATAGTTGTAATAATGATTATTTTTATTTTTTTTTCGTGTGTAATTAAAATTTAAAATACCTTATACATAATAATATTATGTATGATAATACTACTCTAACTAAACGTATTTCAAACAAACATTACGTGCAAAATATATATGTATATTATATTTCTGCTTTTCTATTTAATACTAGAGTGCGTATTGTATTGTTAAACTTTTAGTGTATATAATATAACGAACAAAATTAAAATTATGATCGAAATATTTTCTAATGTAGTGCTACACTTCAGATATGTGTTGATGTGTTTGTTTTGTTAATTTATTATTGTTTATTGATTATTTTTTATTTTATTTTTTGTTTGTTCAATAAAATGATAAAACGTGATACCTATTAATTATAATTTACTATTTTTTTAATCTCCTGTTTAAACTCCTACCCCCCCCCCCTGTGATATAGTAATTAATAATTACCAGCTAGCTATATAGACCAGCGGTTCTCAACCTGTGGTATACGGAAAGCTCATAGGTGGTACGCGAAGAAAATCTACCTTTATAAAAAATGAATTTATTAATAAAATTCTATACATATAACATAAATGTATACATTATTAATAAGCAAAAAAATGGTCAGGTGGTACGTAAAAATTTTCAAATTATGTAAGTGATACATGACTATAAAAAGGTTGAGAACCGCTGATATAGACTATGAGCGATGTTGCCCATATATATATATATATATATATATATATATATATATATATATGTATTGTGCGTGACAAGGTCACAAGGAGCAACTTGATGGCTGCGATAATGATGGTCATTAATTGGTTATATTTTTCAATTAAAATACAAACATAAAATCTTTTACCAGTAGATACTCATTATCTTGAAAAAGACTAAAAATTTTAAGTTTTATTACAAAAACAAAAAGTGACATAAGTACCTAACCGTTTTAAATTCCGATTGGAGTATAGGTGCATGTGTAATGGTTTTTATACAATGTGTATCTGTATCTCTTTCGACTAGAAAAAATACTTAAATCTTCGACGATGACGCGGTTTCTAATAGAAAATAGAATCTAATTTAATATTTCAAATCAAACAAAACATAAAACAAATGTTATTAACTATGCATAAAAATGTATATAAATAAAAATATAATTGTGTATAAAAATTGAAAATTTGAATTTGGATTTGAAATCAAACGCTAATAAATAATAAATTGTAACCATGTGTTTTAGATATTTTTTAACTATAAATTAAATAATTATAATTAATTATAAATAATTTATAAATTTGTGAAGACTGTATTTTATTATCAAACTATTTTTCACTCACGAACAATCATGTTATCATGCATAAATTTAATAAAAACTAAGTAAGTTAAGAAAAAGACAATTTCAAATATCTATAAATATCTCAAAAAGGTTAAAATATTTTCTTAATTTTATTCTGACTAGAAAATGCTAATAAAATTACTAATTATAAATGTTAAGTCTACTCTCTTGGGACATTAATTTTTGAATTACATCCAAAAACCAAAATCTAAAAAAAAAGTTTTGTGTAATTTTTTTTTTTCAAAATTATTTTGAAAAGTACTAATAATGAATTGTTTTCTTTTTACTCTCAAAGTGACAAAGTACCTAACTAGATACAATTTTATACAAACACGACTCTTTCAAATTTAATGATAAAAATAATTTTAATTCTCTTAAAAGTTACTCCAATAGAAAAAACATATTATAAGTTACTTATATGAGTAAAATCTGAAAACATGTTTAATTTATTTTTTTAATTGTTATCTATCGCAATGTTTTACGGGCGAAACCCGAAGGCAGGAATAAAGTATATAATTATTTTAAATAACCAATAGCATTTTTGTTTTATGAGAAAAACTATTTTATATTTGAACGAAAACAAATATTATATTTTAACGGACTGACGTTTTCTTTCGAGCACATTACGATCGACTGACTGACTTGCGGACTGTGTTGATAACGGCGCTGATAAACGACTGTTTGATGTTATATTACCTACTCGAAATCAAACAAACCACCCGCCTTGAAACATTGTACAACTCAAAAATATTTCAAGTCCTTAATTTAATTTTCAAATGTACAACATTAATAATAAGTACAAAAGAAAAATAATAACGTAAATCAAAGTACATGAAACTTTAAAACAAATAAAATTATAATTATAAGATATTAACACGGGCAAAATTAAAGTTTGTTATGGCATTTTTAAACAGCTTGGTTCCCCTCAAAAGGCAATGGACACACCATCCAAATGGCTCGCGTGAATTGACCCTTGTCAGATATCAACGGGACAACTCTTACGACTTTGTCTGGACCAGCATTAATTATACTACCTTGCCCAATTTTCATTTCCAAGGAGGTAGATTATCTTCCCTCATCAATACCACTGTATCAATCTTCACCCTTGGCCCCTACTTGCCTTCCCATCTACTACGTTGCTGTAACTGAGCCAAATATTCCTTTTGCCGTCGATACCATATTTGTTGGAATGCTTGTGTTACACTTCACCACCTATTTAATCTATTTATAGGTGTGGTGGTAATATCTGGCTCCGGTATAGCAATCAACGAGTCTCTAGAGAGGAAATGGCCCGGAGTTTGGTCACTACGAAATTTGTTGCATTGTCTGAGTATATAGGTATCGGAGCAGAGTCCTCTTCGGCTTGTGAAACGTTTAAGTGCGTTTAGAAATGCTTGCGTTAACAAATCACACACTAATTTGAGATGTATTGCCTTCGTGGCAAAACATACGAAAACGCATAGTATCCCTTTGTAATCGGTGCATTTCGACGTAAACTTCCTTTAATCAGGAAAGGCCCAACGAAATCTATACCACATACGGAGAATGGTCGACTTGGTTCTAGGTTTTGTTTTATTTATTTATTTAATGTAAACGGACGTCAGTCCTAAAACATAATAATATTACATTGTGTGTGAAAAACGTATTTATACGTAAAACATAATTTATAGTTAAATATATACTTAAAATTAGAGAATGAGTAAAATAATAAAGCTAAAGTAGATATATAGAATACAAATCAAGTATACAAATTTATATTCAAATATAATCAAAGACAAAAGTATTACCTGCAGTCATAAGAAGGTTAGCAGGAGAGTTCAAGATATAATTTTTTGTTGAAAGAAGTGGATAAAAGGGTTTTTGATCTCTAGTATTAAGGTAATTAATTTTAAAACGGATTAAAGAGAGAATTTCAGGACAATCTATTGAACCTAATATTAATTTTTGTAAAAATTTTTAGAGTAAAAGTGTATGACGGTCAGAGAGTAGAGAAATATGAAGAAAATTTAAAACATTATTATATGTACCGTAGGTAGGTCTGTTTATGTTAAATTTAAATGAGATAAAACGTTAACAATTTTTTTTGGACAGATTCAAACGTAAGAGCTTGTTTCGACGTACTATTTATCCAGATGAGGGGGCTGTACTCTAGATTAGAACGGACAAGAGAGATGTAGAGGATTTTTAAAGAATAGGATCTGAAAATGCAGAACAAGAACGTTTAATAAATCCCAAGTTACGAATAGCTTTATTTTTAATCATTTCAGTATATAGAGAAAAATTTAATTTACGATCAAAAATTATACCCAAATTTTTAAATTGATTAACAAGCTCGATATTTGTGCTAGAAATTGAGTACTGAGAATTAACGGGATTTTCAATTAAGTAAAATTTCATAAATTTACATTTTTGTATATTTAAAAATAGATTATTCTCATTACACCACAAAATAAGGTTATTAATGTCTAATTGCAAATTAAAAGCGTCTTGTTCTGATTTAATAATTTTTACTAAATTTGCATCATGAGCAAATAGAAGGATATTAGAATTAGTTATGACATTAGGTAGATCATTTATAAATATATTAAAAAGAAGAGTTGACAAGTGGTCGCCCTTGAGGAACACCAGAAGGTATATTAAACTGTGTAGAGGTAAAATTTAGATATTTAACGATTTGGTGGCGTCCGGATAGGAATGATTGAAACCAATTTAGTAGAGATCTTGAAAAACCAAATATTTGTAATTTTCTAATAAGAATTGCATGATTGACCTGGTAAAATTCCTTAGAAAAATCAGTATAAATAATATCAGTTTGCGCATTTAATTCAAAATAATTAAGGATTATGATTTTTACCACAGCTAAATTATTACAGGAAGATCGTTTGGGAGTAAATCCATATTGATGATTTGATAGTAAGGAGGAACAGTATCTTGATAATTTTGAGGAGATTAAGTGTGAAAATAATTTCAGGATAATAGATAACTTATAGATAGGGTGATAATTCGAAATGAATGAAGGACACCATTTTTTTTAAATTGGAGAAATAAAAGAAGTTTTCCAAATTGATGGGAATAAACCTTTTTTGAGAGATAACTTAAAGATATTTGTTAATACTGGAGTTAAGATAAATCTTTAGTTATATAGGAATAAAGAGGGTATACCATCCGGGCCTACATTAGAGTTAAGTTTAATATTAGAGATTAAATTAAGGACATCTAATTCAGTGAAGGAGATAGAATTTAGATTTATATCGGAATTTAAATTAATTTTATTAATATTTAGAAAAGAAGAATTAGGTAGCTGTTGTACATTAGAAGGTTAGGTTAGAAAATTTTAAGTGCAAATTGTTTCACTGAATTAGAATATCGGAAACCTTTCGTTGATTTGATATTTAAGGAAGGTTGTGATTTAACAAACTTAGCGATGCCAGGCCTTAAAAATTTATCACATAACTCATGGAAATCTTGAATTGTGGGATGTTTTGCTTTATCTACAGATTTCTGTAATTTAGTGAATTGCCTAAGTAAGTCTTTATATTGATCATCTTTATATTTCATACTTTTCCTAAGTTTACGTTTACGGGGAGTATCTGATGATAACTGTAAAGATGTTTGTGTCGAAGTCATTGAATAAGAGCTACTTGTTGATGCTAAAGACAAATTTGAACTACTTAAATTACTTTGGTACTTAAGTGACAATGGAGTTGAACAACTTTCAATAACCATTTGTGATACATCAGTTGGAATCTCAACATTATTAAAACATTCTTCGTCACAAACATCTGTTACAGTGCACATAGATACTTGTCCCTCAGAAGTTGCGGTTTCATCATTGAAAGTGACAGTATCAAGCTCTGCATCGTCTTCCTTCTTCTTTGTGGGCATAGCCCCACTGATAAGACGCACTTTCTGTCGCCCCACTGATAACGATGTAAAGCATGTAGCATCAAAATGTGCAGAACAGACTCTTTGAAACTGGACATCACAATTCACCAAGTCATTACGACCAATTAATGATGCCCATTGATTAGACCTAAAACAATACACAACACCATACAACTTGTATAATTTTAATGCACTTAAATGTTTATAAAAAATACTGTAATATGGAAATACTAAACACGATACCTAATAACATTGTTCTGTGCTAATAATCAAATTTATAACCCAGTGATAAAGACAAACTTTTCTTTAAAAGTCAACAATTCTATAATATTAGGTATATAATGAATAATATAAATTAATAATTATATTTGTACTTACTCTTCAACATTCTTCGGAAACCTGAAAAACGAAACCTTGGATTGTTCCTGTCCAGTCTTGTTGTAACAAAACGATGCAGCACACGTCATAACCATGTTGTTTTAATTATTATTTATAATTATAATTACTAACAATAATTAAAACAAAAAAAATTACTGAACGTGTTTAGCGAAAAATTATAAGTTAAATGTTGTAGTAAAGCCGTAGCCCGTAAGCCGTTTAGTCAAAAACGTAAACAAACAACAAACCGTTTATCTCAAAAAAAAAATCGTTCATAACAACACTTCTAAACCACCAGGTAATCATTTACAACTTCAACACTAAACCACCAGAGATCGACCACCAAGCAGGTGGGGATTGCAGAGTGTCGCTTCTATATTGTTCTGTGTTTTGAATTAACACTTTTTTATTGTTATAACGCGATACAAAGGTTTGCCATGCGATTCCATCATTTTTGGTGGTTGTTCCTAAACATTGTAAACATTTTTCGGCATCAACTTCGAGATGTGTGTGAAGTTAGACTCCAAGTGTAGAAGACCTTTTCAAAAATGGCTGTAATCTTGTTTTTTCAATTTGTAACCATTTGTAACCAACTTTTTAGAATTTGTAACCTAATATTTTTCAAGCAATGGATAATTTCTCATTGAAGGTTAACTTCACGCAGCCCCCCCCCCCCATCCTCAATAAAATCCTCCAAAACAGTTTGTAACTTATAAATTCAATTTGTATCTATTTGTAACTAACTTTTTAGAATTTGTAACTCCGGCTATGCTGGGTAATAACAAACTTTTCAATGAGGGGCTAATTTCACGCAGCCCCCCCCCCCCACCTCACCAAAATCCACCAAAACAGTTTGTGTAACGTATAAAACTCAATTTGTAACTATTTGTAACCAACTTTTTAGAATTTGTAACCTCATCATTTTTGAGTACTGATCGATTTATCGATGAGGGTAACTCAATAAAAAAATCCAGCTTATAACTTATAATTGGTAATATCAAAAATCCGAACTATTGAACTTATTTAAAATTAAAAATTTGAATTTTCACATATATCATGACTATAAAGGAAGGTATTTATAACATAACTTTTCACATTTTCATATATTACATGTTTTATTTAAAATTAATGACCAAAAATGTATTTAAATATATACGGGGTGATTCATGAGGCGTAAAACACTCATTATTTATAAAAACTATTTACTTTTTTCAAATTTTTTTTTCAAAATTGTAGATACATGCTGTTCTAAAACTATATACATTTTTAATATTTTTCACCTTTATATTTATTAGGTAAACCACTATATATATTTATACCTATTAGCTGATCTTGTTTTTGGCCTTAAATATAAATTATGATATTTCTTTTCTTTTAATACACTCAATGTATAAAAGTGTAAAAGTGTAAAAACGCAATAAAGTCAATTGTTATTAACTGTAATACATACTACTTATTTACTTACCATTCATCAGAATTAAATGATTGAAAATTAACTATAAAGTAAATTAAACCAAATATTTTCTTTTTATTATTAAAATGATTAGTTAAAAGTGTTAAAAATATATATTTACTTGTTAGAGTCTTAACTGGCTTTTTTTCAAATTAAATATTAAAATAATATTGAATTACAATCATAAAACAATTAAGAGTCTTATATTATACTATAGTAGTACTACAGGAAAAACGTATCGATATTGCTCTAATATCAGAAACGCACTGTCGTATACCTGTCTGTAGTATACCTATCTCTCTATGGTACACGAAATAATTGATGAACAAATAATACTATTTGAATAACTTTATTAAAACATAACACAAACACACAAAAATATACGGGCCTCTATCAACCGCATACCAATATCTCGCCTCTCACTCGAAACCCGTACTGTCCCCCTACTGTGGTTCTTACGTCCTTAAATATTATTTTACAATGAGCTGCCTCAGCTCATTTGCTTCATTGGCCTAATATTACGTAATTTAAATATTTAGCTAAGAGAAGTAATAAACCTATTATTAATTGGCACATGCCATATACAACAGCACTTCACTAAATATTCCCATGTTCTCATAACTGGGTATAATCTTCTAAAAACAAACCACCCAGATAATACTGCACATGGAGGAGCTGCAATTTTATATCAAATTCTCACTGGTAGACCAAACCCTTCCAAACTTCTGTCAACCAAATTTACAGTCTTGTGCCATATTAATGTACCTCAATAACGTACCGACCACAATATCTGCAATATATTCTCCTCCACGGTATAATATGAACTTTTAAAATTATTTCGATTACTTTAGCACATTTAGGCCATTTAGCCATAACTTTATTATAGGCGGTAACTACAACACCAAGTATAACAGTTGGAGCTGCCATATCGATAAAAATGATGATGGACAAGTAATTGCCGTGTGGCTTGATTTTTCTGATACTCCACAGATAGGAACAAAAATAAGAAGAAAATACTCTGCACATATGATTGCCAAGAACATCAGATCAACAGCGGTTGATCAACGATCCAGTTGAATCAAAGTAAAACTATCCATCTGAAGCGCTCTCATATACCTGTGGTTTGTGTCTGTGCAACAACTATTCACAAATCACAAGGAGGTACTTATAGTCAAGTGGTGTATGAATATCACAGGACTACAGGAGTCACACACAATCTTTTCTTTATGTAGCTTTGTCACGAGTTACTAGTCTATAAGGACTGTTTATCATCACTAAAAATGATGAAAAGGAATTCTATCATGGTCGAAGAATGACAGAATCTACATCACGTCTTCGTGATGAATTTAAAAGGCTTTCTGCCCAACCACTTATAACAATTGATAGACGAATTATGAATTCATCAATAAACATCAAGAGGGACTGTCAATTTATAGTGCTGTCAATTCACAGCTGCCGTACAAACAACCCTAGAGGTAATATACTTCATAACTTCATAACTCAGAAAGGCTTCAAGGTTCTTGCTCCCCCTAGACCAACTTACTGGCCAACCTCACTTCGCAAAAAAACCGATATACTCGACATTTTTGATTCCAACACACCGAGCAACATTTACTTCACGACTAATAATCTACTTGAACCTAGCTCGGACCATTCAGCTGTCCTTCTAACTGTTAGTGCTGCTCCTCCAATTCGTTCTTGTCCATCAAAGCTCTTCCACTCGACCACTGATAAGCAAAAATTCCATGACTTGGTTAATCAAAACATTAACCTTAAATTTAGCCTTAAAACCACCCAAGAAATTGATGATGCCGTTAATAATTTTACGATTGTTATTCAAATTGCAGCATGGGATGCTATACTACTACACACAGGCAACACGTAAACCACTCCCTTTCAATTCCCGAACATATTCGTATATTAATAGCAATTAAACGCAGAGCAAGGGCCCTATATCAACGATATTTCCTACCATCCCTCAAGTGTAAATTTAACAACTTGTCAAACTCTCTAAAAAAAATTCTTTCAAGTCACAAAAATCAAGCACAAACCAACTACCTTACAAATATGTCATCGAAAAACGTTAGCCTGTGGTTAGCCACTAAAAATTCCCTGCAACATCAAGCTCCGAATACTCCGTTGATAAATCCATCTGGTGGATTAGCATCTTCAGACGCTGACTGTTAAAAAATCACCTAGCAAAAATTTTCACGCCACATTCTGATCTACAAATTCCTCAACACACAGCTTTAGTTATTAGATTCTCGATAGCCCACTTCCACCAATTCGTCCATCGAAATATTTTACTCCCAATAATGTTAAAAAATCTGCTTGCATTCCCAATCTATCTTTTATACAGATACGTCTTTGATAACGGTATATATCCCGATGTATGAAAATTTCTTCAATTACCCCCATTCTCAATTCTCGTATCGATACTGGGCTCCTCTTCAAAAACATTTGAAACAACTTCTGGCGTTCCCCAGGGCGGCCACCTAAGCCCACTACTATTTTCACTTTTTGTTAACTCTATCATCATACGGCTTAACCAAGTAAAATTTTTGTTGCATGCGGATGATATAAAGATATTTCATAAAATTAGATCTCTTTCAGATTCCACCCTACTTCAGAGTGAATTAGACATTTTTACAGAATGGGTCTCTCATTTAGGTTTAACCCTAAACCTTTCTAAGTGTAACATTATTTCCTTCTCCAGATCTTTAACTCGAATTTTAACCACATACTTTCTTAACGGCACGGAACTTGAACGAGTTTCCTCCATTAAGGACCTTGGTATAATTTACTCACCTAATCTATGTTTTAGCACTCACATAAATGCAATGGTTAATAGAGCACTTCCTCGGGTTCATCATACGTAATACTAAATTATTTAAGTCAGTTAAATGCCTTTGTACTTTATACTATACCCTTGTCCGCTCTCTTCTTGAGTTTGGATCTGAGGTCTGGCAACCGTATTAAGTCAAAGACCAGCTACGGCTAGAACGCTTCCAAAATAAATTTCTTAACTTTATTGCCTTCAAAATGAACATTTATCACGAAAATCATGATTATTCCAACATAAGGTAAGTAACATCCCGACTCTTATATCTCGTAGTGCAAAAGCAGACTTAGACTTTCTAAACTCAATTCTAAGTGGTTCTTTGGATGTTCCTGATATCCTTGCAGCCATACCATTCAGAGTTCCTTCTCATTCTTCCAGAAACCAATCACAATTTTATGTCCCAACCCACAAGACCTCTTATGGGCACAACCACACTCTACACCACATGCTCAGAGCTGCAAACAACCAATAATCCTTAGGCCACTAATTACACTTCTATCTTTATAATTATACTATTTATCTATATTATAACATGTATACCCTGAATCATTTATACTTTTATCTAAATTATTTATGTATCTAATTAATTATTTGTATATTCTACCTTACTGTACTTGTACCATATTTGTAATACTATGTAAAATTGCCGTTTCGGCGTTTAATAATAATAAAAAAAAATAATGCAATTCAAAACTATAGCCTCAAGAAATCCCCTGGTTATAATCTAATCACAGCGGAAGTAGCCAAATGCCTTCCAAAAAGAGCACTTGTCCTGTTAACGGTTTTGATAAATTCCTCTCTAAGATAAGCTTACTTTCCACAACTTTGGAAATTTTCAACAATAATTGTATTTCCAAAACCCAAAAAACCACCTAATATTCTCTCTTCATATTGACCTATAAGACTTTTGCCCTTTATGCAAACATTTTTGAAAGGATTATTCTTAAAAGAATTCTGCCATACATTTCTTCAAGTAACATACTTCCGAACACTCAATTTGGCTTTCGTGTCTCTCATTCCACAACTCATCAACTACATAGATTAGTCGATGCCATTTCGTTCTCACTTGAAAAGCGAAAATACTGCTCGTGCGTGTTTCTTGATGTCTCACAAGCCTTTGATAGGGTTTGGCATGAAGGGCTGCTATATAAGCTAAAAGCTTTTCTTCCCCCAACATATTTTTTACTCATCAAATCTTACCTTGCAGATCGTCTCTTTCAAGTCAAGTTTGGCTCTTCCTTTTCGAATATTGAAAAAAATAGTGCAGGAGTCCCTCAAGGTGGCATTCTTTCACCAATACTATATTATGTATATGCAGCAGACCAACCTACCTCTCCATCAACATCTGTAGCTGAATTTGCGGATGATAAGGCAATTATATCAGTACACGAAGAGTCGAAGACCTACACATTGTTTCTCTAAATCTTCAAAACCATCTTGACCTAATGTCTGTCTGGTATGAAAAATGGCGAGTTCAAGTCAACCAATCAAAATCCATTCACACTATGTTCACTCTTCGTCTCCCTCCCTGCCCAGAAGTCTCCCTTAGTAGCATACCAATCCCTTCATCCCATTCGGTTAAGTACTTAGGCCTAACCTTTGACCGTCGCCTCACCTGGGGACTTCATATCAGAACTAAAAAACTGGATTTTTTTATTGAGTTACCCTCAAGGATAAATCGATCATTACTCAAAGGTGATGAGGTTACAAATTCGAAAAAGTTGGTTACAAATAGTTACAAATTGGGTTTTATAAGTTACAAACAGTTTTGGAGGATTTCGTTGAATTTGGGGGGGGGGGGCAGCCACCCTTAGGGAAATCGGTCAGTACTCAAAAGTGATAAGGTTACAAATTCTAAAAAGTTGGTTACAAATGGTTACAAATTGAAAAAACAAGGTTACAACCATTTTTGAAAAGGTCTTATACACTGGGGGGGGGGGGGGGTTGCTAATTTCACACACATATCTCCTTCGATTGCTTCACGCAAATAGAAAATTTTTTGTATTTCTGATATATCCTTATTGTTATGTACAGATGCTGTGAAAATGTCATAAAAGGTCACCCACTCTGAATATAAGCTCGTAAATTTTGGTATTTACAACGCAGCTAATTTCACGGTTGCTACTTGGTTACTATTCGTACTACTATTGTTCTGAATTTCACTATTTGCGCGCGGATAACTGATGCTTTGCTCTGGTTCCATTTCTTTTATTATTTTTTCATAATTCGCCATAGCTTTATAATACACATCTCTCGACTTCGACGCGGTAATTTTCACTATCCTCCGATACACCGCTCTATTCTTCAATAGAGGACTGAACTTCCTCGAAAGCATCAAACAACTCTTTTAAACGATCTTTTCGTCTTCTTATCTGATTAACCTCGAAGTTACTCCGTTCTCCTAAAATGTAACTTAAAATACGCGTCATTTGGCCCTTTAATACTCCGCGGCGATTTACAAGCACTGCCGGTTCGCCCATAATAAATAATAATTAATCATTCAGATTTAAATAGACTACTACGATAAGGTAACGCAAATTAAGTTGAATTGTAACGACCCAAAGAAGCGCTGTTGTATCTATACGAGGAATTTATTTAAGGTAATTAAGAATCAAATTTCTGACCTTTAATCGACGTCTGATCCGTGTTGAGCTGCTGACCACGGACAATTTAATTTCTCACTGAACGACAGAATGAACGAGAAATCCCTTCAATTTTACAGTTGAACTTAGATGAATAAATACGCATGTATTACAATATTATGAACACAATTTATGATGTGATTATACGATATCAGATATCGATGTAAGCAACTTTACTAAACACTATATGAATTATCAATATACGACGTGACACTTATACTCGGAGATGGTACGACTACTACGATAACGTTACACCGATTCGACGTTTGTACGAATTTCGCTATAACTAATAACAATTTACGAATTAACGATCTTTAACAAGAAACCAAAATGGCAAAATGGCCGCGATCGGTTGCACGATCGATTGCAAACAACGCACTATTTGTTATTAAAATTCACAGGTTATTCGACCTTTATTATTAGTTTGAAAAACGCGATTCGCGAGATACGTGAACACGTGTTTTTAACTTAATACGCGTAACGCATCCAGCTCGAATGGACCATGTTATCTATCGCAATGCTTTACGGGCGAGACCCGAAGGCAGGAATAAAGTATATTATTATTTTAAATAACCAACAGAATTTTTGTTTTTAGAGAAAAAATATTTTATATTTTAACAGACGGACATTTTCTTTTGAGCACATTACGATCGACTGACTGACTTGTGGACTGTGTTGATAACGGCACTGATAAACGACCTTCGATGTTGTACTCGAAATCAAACAGAAATATATAATTCCAAATTTTTAATTCTTATTTTATTCTTCTCTCATTATTTCTATAAAATTTGAAAACTTTAGGTATACCTATACTTGTATATTATTATTATTTATTTATAATATCACTCAACATTTGAATGCACGGTGATTTATATAAGAGTAAGACCCATCATTACCTATGGTGTTCAAATGGATTTTACATAAATTGTATGATAAACCAAATTGTTTTGATAAGGTCTTTATTACCTATTAAAATAATGTATCGATCGAAATGGAATAATTTTTTATTTTATATTTTAATATATACAGTTATAATTTGGATTTGTTAGTAAAAAAATATTCGACACGTGCGGAAGTTATAGCCTTTGATGTAAATGGATCATTGAAGGAGGCTGGAGTGCTGGACTACGCATCCGCGTCTTCGTCCTCGTTCTCGTCACCATCCTCGTCGACAGTTGCTTCCTGGTACTGTTGGTACTCGGAAACCAGGTCATTCATGTTTGACTCGGCCTCGGTGAACTCCATCTCGTCCATGCCCTCGCCGGTGTACCAATGCA
Source organism: Diuraphis noxia (assembly GCF_037042655.1). Taxonomy (NCBI): domain Eukaryota; kingdom Metazoa; phylum Arthropoda; class Insecta; order Hemiptera; family Aphididae; genus Diuraphis; species Diuraphis noxia. The sequence continues at coordinate 90,923,676 of NW_028301711.1, read as the reverse complement.
AGAACGCCTTACGCCGGAACATGGACGTGAACTGTTCGGACACGCGTTTGAACATCTCTTGGATGGCGGTCGTGTTACCGATGAACGTGGCCGACATCTTTAGGCCCCTGGGTGGTATGTCGCACACGGCTGTCTTGGTGTTGTTCGGTATCCACTCGACGAAGTAGCTGGAGTTCTTGGTCTGCACGTTTAGCATCTGCTCGTCCACCTCCTTCATGGACATGCGGCCGCGGAATATGCTGGCGGCGGTCAGGTACCGGCCGTGACGAGGGTCGCACGCGGCCATCATGTTCTTCGCGTCGAACATCTGCTGGACCAGTTCAGGCACGGTGAGCGCGCGGTACTGTTGGCTACCGCGTGACGTCAGCGGCGCAAAACCGGTGATAAAAAAGTGCAGCCGCGGAAACGGTACCATGTTGACGGCCAGTTTCCGGAGATCTGAGTTGAGCTGTCCGGGGAACCGGAAGCACGTGGTCACGCCACACATAGCCGCCGACACCAGGTGATTGAGATCACCGTACGTGGGCGTTGTGAGCTTCAGCGTCCGGAAGCAGATATCGTACAGTGCTTCGTTGTCGATACAAAATGTCTCGTCAGTGTTCTCCACTAACTGGTGCACCGACAGCGTAGAATTGTACGGCTCTACGACTGTGTCGGACACCTGTACGCAAAAATAAAAATAAAAATAAATACAGTCCGATTAGTGACGGATGGTATGGACTCACTTTTTTGTTCTGAATTCTAAGGGAGGATAAGAGAGCAAAAAACTTAAGTATCTGACTCTTTGGAGGATATTTTAATTTTTTGTGAAATCCGTCAATGCATATATTTATTTATTTATTCGTAATTTTCATTTTATATATATCCTAACTGTTCAAATCGGGTAAACATAATCCATTATAAACACAGCATTGTAATATACTTTTTAATGTTCAAAGATTTTAACTATTTAAATATAAATTATTACTAATATTGTTTCTTTAATAGTTCTATTTTATAGTTTGAATATTGATAAAATTGATCATGACTCATGAAGCATTCTATTTACACTATGTTAATACAACAGTTATTTCTGTAATACAGATTATGGCTATCAAGTTTGAACAGATTCTAATAGTAGGCATGTACATAAAATAGAAAATGATAGTAGAAATGTTGCTTACAGAAAATAATTTTAATTAAATAAATCATAATTTATACAAAACTAAACAGTCTCTCACATGCTTATACAGACATTGGTAATAATAGTCTACCGTGATACGCAGAATACAGTACACGAATGTGTAAATTAATAAATTATGATCGCAAGCTAAGATACCTTTGGCGAGGGAACGATACTATATGTAGTCATGATGCGGTCTGGATATTCTTCGCGAATTTTCGATATCAAAAGTGTGCCCATACCAGAACCAGTTCCACCACCTAACGAATGGGTCAATTGGAATCCTTGTAAACAGTCGCAACTCTCTGCTTCTTTCCTAAGTTAATTTTTTTTTAATAAAAATCAATTATATAATTTTAATAAAAAAAACATTATTTATTTTTAAATATTAATTAGGATTCAATTAGACATTAACTTAAACGACGTGTACTTCAACATAACTGTACCTGACTACGTCGAGCACCGATTCCACTAGCTCAGCGCCTTCTGTGTAATGTCCTTTGGCCCAATTATTGCCTGCGCCGGATTGTCCAAAAACAAAATTATCCGGTCGAAATAATTGACCGAATGGGCCTGACCTGACAGAGTCCATGGTACCGGGTTCCAAATCCACAAGAACTGCTCGAGGAACATACTTACCACCTAGAAGGTTAATATGTTAATAAAAAATTTATTTTTATTTTTATTTTTCATCAAGTTTTATAAAAAATATTATAATTATCAAAGGAAATATCATAATTTAGATTTATACAAAAATAATGATTATATACGTCATATTATAAACCTATTATTATTTGTATTATTTATATTGCATTTTATTATTGCATTATTTAATATATTATAATGTAATGAAATTTTCAATCGTTTACCTACAATATGGTATTTATTCTTAAATAACTAAGACAAAGTGAACATATATTAGTCAAATGAATTGACAAAAGAAATAAAATACCAAAATTAAATTACGTTAAATAAATATTTGTATGAAATCAGCATTAAACTGAAATACGACTATAAATGTGTTTAAAAAATAACAGTTGGTAAATGGTTTTAATTAAATTGAGCTGTGCTGGTGTAGCGTGCGATACTGCGATCTACCGCTTACGTGTGCTCTACCTATGATCTACCTACTATCCAGTTCTTTATCGGTAATTTATCGTTAACAACGTTAATGTTATATTTCGTCTTCGATAGTTGATAATAATTTAGTGTGTTTTCCAATGTTTAGTCCTTATCCGTCATTATTTTCGTATATTTCCATATTTTTTTTTGTTTTTGTTAGATGCTTGATCACGCTTGACAAGGATACTCTTTTACCTATTATTAAAAGGGAATGTGAAGGTGGTTCTGTCATTCATTCAGATGAGTGGCTCTCATACCAATGTTTAACATCAGAAGGGTTCATCCATGATTCATGAAACTGTTAATCATCAAGAAAATTATGTTGACCCCTTAACAGGTGCACACACACAGGGTGTTGAAAGATCATGGTTGGATGCAAAAATATCCATACTGAAGAAAAAGAGATGCGTTTATTCTTAAATTACCGATATGATTATTATATTTTATATTTTAAATTTTATGTTTCCAAAAACAAACTGGTAGATCGCACGCTATACCAGAAACGAGCTGGTAGATCACATGCTACACTAGCACCAATTGAGCCATCAGTCAATCGAAATAAAGATATAAAATTAATGTTAGTTGAATAAAATAAAATAGTAAATATCTCGTATGTAAATTATATATTTATTTCATTAATCTATACTTCTCCAAGGTTAATTCTATGAATAAATTGAAAGAGCCAATTTTTTGTGTATAAAAAATATGGTCTATATTAAGATATAATAATACTGTTCTTCATATAAATTGTAAAATTCCCCAAAATAATCAGTCATTAAAAACTTATAATGAATTGTTACCAGATTATAAACATTTCAAAATACATGCAATATAAAATATGTCTACTTCCTGACCCAAGTTGAATATTTTTATGACCATAAATTAATAAAATTAAACAGTATTAACCGTTATGCGACTGTATTCACCTCAGACATTTATTGAATTAAATTCTACTATTATTTAGTCAAAATAATGTTATTTTTGAATTTTAGTAATAAGCTAATAAATAATATTTATGTGATTTATAATGAATATTACCAAGTGCTTCAGTATAATAGACGTTGATACGTTCCAATTGTAAATCAGAATCTCCATGATATGATCCGGTTGGATCGATACCGTGCTCATCGGATATGACTTCCCAGAACTGAACAATTATTTTAAAAAAACGTCGTTATGGTGTTATAAATTTATAAGTACCTACTATAATTCCTATGAGAGGACGCTAGTACATATTTGGAGTCCCCGTCTCACAAGTGCGTAACAATGTAACATAGCAAATTTACGTTTAGAAAATCATAACTCCGTTAGTCTAAAAATTAGAGTAAATTGATCTATCGTGAAACTTGATGGTAAGAACATTATCTGTGTTTTTAGGTGGGTTTTTTTGTGATAACTCAGTTTATAAGTGAGTTATGATCATTTTTATATACGCATAATCTGCTACAAAATTGAACTATCGTAACATACCCACATACAAATACTGATAATGTTCTTAACATCAAGTTTCATAAAGGGTCGATTCACTCTAATTTTTAAACTAACGGAGCTAAACGTGTGATCTGCTGAGTGTACATTTGCTATGTTATCCATTTATAAGATACAAAGACAACAACAAATGCGAGTGTTACGTCCTTATATATGATAACCTATTAAAATATAATTTATATTCTTCTAAAATTCTAATAAACTACTTAGCTCATTATTTAAATGAATAATATACTCATTAATAGTCAGTTATTATATTAAAATAAAAGTATATTACTTTTGCACCAATTTGGTTTCCGCATTGACCGGCTTGTAAGTGACATATTTCACGCATACCTAATTGATTATTTATAGTTGTATAATTATTACTTATTAAATTATAACTGTATTTTAATTTGTGGAAGATATGTTAAATTAAAAAATGTAAATATGAATACTCTGCAATAGATGTTTGAGGTGTAAATAAAAATGATAGTTGTTAAATTGAAATGGCCAGTAACATAGAGTACATTGAACAATTTTCATCTAATTATTCATCTGTGATGTTTTTCCAATCATCGATGTCCGATGGGCGACATTGGATTTGCAATTGAAAGGAAATGTACTTTATAAAATCTGATTTTATTATTTTATGTAAATTCAAACTTAATGAAACTAAATACTTTATTTAAATATCATATTATATTATTAACAATATATTTATATAAATTTATAAATTAATTAATTTAACATAATATTTTCAAGGAAGAAATTGGAGTGTATCGATTTAATTTTGAGTGTTCAAGAAGATACACGTTCACTATACAAGCGATACGTACCGGCCTGTATCGGTCTTAGACTTCGATACGAGTCGGTACGTATCGATACGCATCGAATTCTTCTCCTTGAAAATCTTGAATATCATACATTTTGATTGATAAATATTTTTATTTACTAAGTATGATAATATAGATTATAGATTGTTTTCCTTTAGTTAAAAATATGTTTCACAGTGACAGCCTAGCTAGGTCAACGAGACGGCGATCGCCGACTGGGCCCATTTGAAATTTATTGAAAAAATATGTTCAAAGCTCAGGGTCTTTCTAATTGTACCTACTTAAATAAAGAGGCCATTTTTTATTTAGCCGACCAAGTAAAATCTATTCCCAGGCCACCACAGGTGATTTAATATATTATATAGTATAAAAATCTAAACAACTATTTTTATTGTACCTATATGTATAAATAAATCAGTCAGGGTACTTTTATTAATCTATTTTCAATTATACTAGGTATATTATATGTAATAGTCAGTATGTCATGTTAGTATATAATATGTGCCACATTCTTAAAATTGGCTATGAACTATGATAATGTATATTGTAGTGTCACAGTGGTGCATACATAGATAAGACATCCCTATACCTATTATACACGGTATGCTGTCTGAGCGAAGAGTCTGCTCGTTACCATATTATTATTTATTATATATTATATATATGCGGTTACAGATACTGGTTTATGATGAATAATATTTTTATCAATCTGATTCGATCCAATTTTTGTATAAAATACGATAATTAATTTCAATATTATATATTTATTTAAAATGGTGTATAAGTCACTTCAAAAAACCATGACAAATATACCTTGTCTTAAAATAAATACAAAATTTATTGAATTAACATACATTTTTAGTTATTCAATTATTTATACCAATAAAATGTAAACGATCGGACAAGTTATAATTTTACAAGCAATTTAATGCAAATAATAAATAATGTCACTTTCCGAATTTTTCCCTTCGATGTGGCCAAAAATTGCGTTTTCGTTATCACTTATGGTTGATACTACACCTTAATTATAATTAACCACTTTGGTAACTAGTATGCTCTTTGATCACACATTGAATGCATGGTATGTCCTATCACTCCTATCCATATAAATATATTATCTATGGGTGCATAGGTATACACATACGTTTGGTATCGAATATCGATTATCAAAATAAAATGGGTATATGATATACAGTGCATGCTTCCAACGTTTTTGTGATTTTTACAGGGTTTTTATTATCAATGTTTTACAACCTGTCAAGCACTAGTACCAGCCAATAAAACCGAAAATAAAATGTCTAATTCATTTTTTATGAATTTTGGATCATAAATTAATAATAGTTTTCATGTTCATTGAATGGCTCTAGTTATAAGTTACTTACTTAGTAAAAAACTAGTAAAATTGATTGCAGTATTGCAATAAAAATGACCGAAAATTGCACTTAAAATATTAAAAATTGCACTAAAAAATAATAACGTTTCGTTATAATTTAGATGTCTTATTTTAATTCTACCAAAAAAATATATTTTTTAATTTTATAATAATAAACAAATTAATAATAATCTATGGGTATATACTTATCATATTAAATATTTTAAATTTTAAAACACATTGATGGACAGTACTGCTATAGCAGTAATTTTTAAATTTGATGTACGTATATCACCACTGCTATAGCAGTAGTTCAATATTCGTTTATTAAAACTCACTACTGCTATAGCAGTACCATTTTCAATGGTTTTATACGGTAGAGAATTTCCCACTGCCCACTACAACTCAACGGACCATTGGGCACTGTATTTTACAACCATCAATTATTTCTATTTTTAGTATTTTTTGCTGTTTATGATAATAATATTATCGGTCATATTATTGACAATTATTTACAACATCTGTTTATTTTAATGAATAACAATCAGATATTGAAATCACTGTTTAAAATCATTTATATATTTGTTATACTTGTACTGATCTAGTTGGATCATATTTTTAATAATTTTCTAAGCAAAATAAGTTCACCGAGTTGTGTTATTTTATTGCTATGTACCAATATACTTTTTTAATTTTTTAGACAAAAAAAATAAACCGAAGTTTTAGATTTAAACTATATATTTCTGTTTTATAAATATAAATATTGAATAATTTTTTTGACGGTACTGCTATAGCAGTAGTGATATACGTACTTGATAGTTACTATATATAGGTAGACAGTACTGCTATAACAGTGGTCAAATTACCACTGCTATAGCAGTAGTATAATGTAATTTCGTTTCTAGTTACACAGAAAAAAAACACAACAATTCAGAATGTCCATCAATGTCCATCATATTGCGTTTGACTGTAAGTGTTTGTTTTACATTTTTGAATTCGAACTCTCATCTTCGATTTGGAGTCAATAAGTTTTTATACCTCGAATATTACCTTTTACCTCTATTACCTCTTCGGGTAAACCATCGAAATATATATATTACTTGTCCAGTTAATATATCACTTATTTTAATAATGATTTCAAATCCGGTATTTTTTCAATAACCTTCTTGAATTTTTCATGGACCGAGATTCCGATTTCGCTAAATATATGTTGTAAATTTTTAATTATTCCAATAGCCTCAATTATCGAAAGTCTTTGATTTTAAAATTTTAAAATCACGTCCAGCGATATTCCGTAGTTCGAGTAAATAAATACTAAATCAGCTGTAGTTGAAATCTGAGTAAAAATATTTTGTGAAACTTTTATTGAAACAGCCTTGTCAGGAACAAGTTCTTCCACGACGCTTTTTATCTCATTAAAATATTTTTAATAGTATGATGCAGTCTCAATTCATGTCATTTTTGAAAAATTTTAAAGTTTTTTAGCGCATTAAATTCACAGCCCAACTAAAAATACTAAAATATTCACTTACCTGTAGTTGTATTAGGTTCATTTATTTCACCATTTCGCTAATTTAGGGCAATTATTTTGTCACGCTGTAAAATTGTCATGTGTTTTCTTTTTAAATGTTCCATAAGATTTGAAGTCCCATTGGCACGTTTGTAAGAATGCTTACATATTTTACATTGTGCCTCATCTGGGCTATTTTGGTTTTTTAAGAAATATTTCTAAACCTCAGAACTATTTCTTTTTAGCATTATGTGCAATTATTAAATTCACCAAAACAATTTTGAAAAAATAATAATACAAAAATATCCGGTGACCGTAAAAAATCAAGTGCACAATATGAATACCAAAATACAGAATAACTATAATAATACAGTAATCAATGAAACAACATGAAGAAATTATGTTGGTGGTATAAAAATAGTATTTCAATTTTCAAAACTAATAATATAATAAATAAGTCTAATAATAGTTTAATATAATTTATTTAAAATCAAACACAAACACCAAACACGTTTACATTATTGCTTATAACATTAACATTATTTAAAAGTTGAATTTTAAATATTGGGAAGATACGCTACATTTTACTATCTTTATTTTAAATATAAGTAAATCAAAAACCTTCTGAAATTTGCTAGTATAAGTTTATTATATAAATATGGTAAATATAAACATTAAACAGAGTAACAAACGTTTCTAATAGGTACGTATCTATTTTTTATACGCTGTGGATCACGATTTAAGATATACAGGTTGCGTATCAAACACCCATATTTTGACCGGTGAACTAACTATCTGAAACAGCTGTTCCCTCTACTACTAGCGCACCGTGTGGACAATTAGTTTATAGTTTATATTCCGTACTATCAGTTGTACTATATCTTAGCAGATAACTGTGGCAAGTGGTTGCTGGTCTTTTACTCTTTTATTACGGACCCGGGACTACTAATAATAGGCAACTAATAATAGGCTAGAAAGCTTTAATTCAAAATTAAAATCTATGATACCAACCTTTTCAAACCTTACGAGGTATTCAACGTTGACAGTTAAGTGTTAGCATTGATTATAAATACTATTAAATATTATAAATAGTATTTATAATCAATGGTGTTAGGTTAGTCAGTGAACACTGAACAGAGACTAGAGAGTAAACACTGATGATCGATCAGTAACAATTAATAATTAAATAATTATGACTATATTAATATAAATTATAACAATAACAATATGGTATTATGGTCGTGTGTCTACTATCAGTCCGACCATGGTCGGGCGCACGGCTTTAGATAGAATAAAGCTTCTATCTAAAACCGTGGTCGGACGCCTGCTATAATCCCGTCTATGGTCGGGTGTTTATCCACAGCGTTTTTTATATTCTTAACACATCGTATTAAGCATTTCAATTTTGGCCGACATATTTTCCATTAATATTTAATTATAGAATTATTTAAATAGTTAATAATAGTATCAAATTATTCGAATAGTCTCGAGTTATTTGAATAATATCGAGTTATTTGAATAATATCGAATTATTCGAATAATATCAAATTATTTAAACAACATAAAATTATTCGAATAACAATATCGAATTGTTCGATAGCCATTATTCGATAGTGACCATCACTACAACCGTCGTTTAGTGCAACACGCGAACCACGTTGTTACACACATCGTCATTTTATCGTTCAGCCTATTGCTGCTACTGCATATCGATTTCGTTCCTGGAAATTTGCAGACTTCTCTGCATCCCGTCGAAACACTGCCGCAATTATTATTCTTGACAACATCAAGAATTATATTATCGTCATAAGAAACCATGAAGCGCGCAAGAGATTTAAGTGAGACACTGAGACGTGAGTGGCTATGATATTATTTGGTATTTATTTATTATTAATGCGTGAATGCGTCTGTGGAACATGATTTTTCTCAATCTTTCGACAAAAACGTGTAGATATTACCTTATTATTAATTCAAGCCTATTTATATTAATTTTACTTCCGTATTATTATCACCATTGATTATAAAGTAAACAGATAAACCAAAGTATCATAGGGATTTTCGACTAATAAACGACTCATTAAAATTATTATGGACCGATGTGGGCATGGAAAGACGCGTATTACTCTTATTGACAGACGCTGCTCCATAGTCCATACATGGTAAAAGCAGGGAAATCGTTGAAGTTGTTTTATTCTAATATGGTACATATGACTTGTATTGCACATGCTTGTAATCTTATTGCTGAAAAAGTTCGCGAATTATTTCCAAATATTAATATTGTAATCAATAATGGTAAAAAAATATTTTTTAAATCACCGAGCAGAATTTTAATTTTTAGAGACGAAATGGAAAATATACCTTTACCTCCCGTTCCGGTAATAACAAGGTGGGGAACATGGATAGTCGCTGCTTTATACTACGCGGAACATTTTATAAAATATCAAAAGGTAATTGAAAAGCTCGCAGAAGACGACGCATAATGCATCAAAAAAGTACTTGATATTATTAAAGATAGATCGATTTTGAATGAATTAACATTTATATCAACTCATTTATCATTTTTAGTTGAAATAATTAAAAAACTAGAAACACAAAATATGCTTTTATTTAAAATTTTCAAATCTTACTTAATATCTTAGATTTAAAAAGAAAATTTTTTATGAATTTCTAGCTTAAAATAATTTGTGAATTCTTGTGATTTTTACGTGTTTTATCAAAATTCAAACTTTGAATGCTCATATAAAAAAAAATTTGACTATAAATTTATTTTATTTTTCAACTGCTATTGTAACAATATGTACAAAGCTTTGTATTAAATTTTTAAGCTTTTCTACGAAACAAATAAATTTTTATCGATATTAATTTAAAAAAAACTAATAATGATCGAAAATTGCATATACCTATGAATAGTTCAAATTAAGTCGAACATTTTTGAAAATTGCATGGTGGATAAAATATATTTATATAAACATTCGGTGAAAATTTCATGTATCTATGGTCATTTATTTTAAAGTTACATCAAAAACCAAAATCGATTTTGTCGAAAACTGATTGTGCGTAAAATTTCCCGCTTTTCCCTTAATTTTTAGTTTTGTTGTATATGTCTGTGTGTACTATGTATGTCAGTATGTGTATATGTATGTATGTGTGTATGTATGTATGTATGTCAGTATGTGTGTATGTATGTTTGTATGTATGTATGTATGTATGTATGTATGACTTTTAATATTGTATGTATTTTTCGATGTAGGTACTTGGTTATTGTTAGAAATAACATTAATAAATCATTACTTATTAGTTTTAACTATTGTTTATTATTACCCATTTATATGTGAATTTAAATATATATTTATTTAACAAAAATATACTTAATTTTAGGCAGAAAGATCAACAATCATGTTTTCAGCAACCTTACCTGAAAATGTTCAACAAATAACTAAGTCTTATTTAAAATCATATTACATATCAGTAGCTGATGGAGAAACTAGAGGGGCCCGTATAGATGTTACACAAACATTTATAAAAGTTAATAAGGCTAGTAAAAAAAATTATTAGTTGCTTTGCTAAATGAAACAAGTAAGTAAACTTTTTTTAATCAGTATAATATACTTACTTAAAATTACAGTTGTTTTTTTTTTAATTTTTATTTATTATTTTCCATTTAAATTTAAATTAATAATATATTATGTTTGTTACAGATGACTACCAAGGTAGCATTGTATTTGTTGAACAAAAAAGAGTAAAGACAAACTGATTTCATAGCAGCCTTTCTAAGTGAACTTAATTATCCAACTATAAGCTTACACGGTAATCGTCTACAGCCAGAACGAGAAAAATCTTTAAGAGATTTCAAGACTAAAAAAATGAAGGTCTTGACTCTTGGTAGCAATTGCTGTAGCTGATAGAGGACTAGGTATATTTAATTTATATTGTATTAGACCCTTAGACAAAAGTAAATAACAAAAATACCTATTAAGAGATTTAAAGAAAACAATATTTCGGAGACAACCTCATCGGGATTTTGTTTTATTTCAAATAAACAGCTTGCTGTAAAAGGCAGAAAAACATTATTTTTTTTTTGCATTTTTTAAACAACTATAACTTTTTTAATAATTCATATTTGAATAAACGCCAATGAGGTTGTTTCCTATAAATTTCATTATAGGTATTTTTGCTATAAAACCATTTTTTAATAGCGTTTTGTTTGATTTTCGTAGACGTTTTTTCACGCCAAATATTATGGGTATAACGTCCTCTTAAATGCTGAACATTTAAATATTTAAACTTTTTATGTAATATTATAAGACATTGTTTAGGTTTACTATGAATTAAATGAATAACATCATTATTTTCGTTTATTTTAAATTGTTAGTAATAATCAAATAGTGCCATTCATTTGCAAATCTAGGTACTTGTATGATCTATTGATTTCTATTGTATATTTGTATCTTAGACATAATTAAAATAGGTATTCAATAATTATAGTTATTATAGTCAATTATTTATATTTCAATTTTGTTGGTAGTAGTAACTTACATTATAATTAGATTTAAGAACCACTTTTTTGTATCTTGTGTTTTATAATTGTTCTGTTATAACACACATAATAATGATTTCAATTATTGTATTTTATTATTTTTTGCTGTCAGATTTAATTTTATCATTGACTATTCATTGTGAACTTACCATATTTAGAAAAATTAAAGGATTTTAGTATTTTACTTTAGTTTGATTTAATTCATTATTTATTTTTGTCTGCAATAGGCTAAAAAATTACTGAATTGCTTTCAATAAAAGTCATACTACTCATATTAATGATGAGACTTATAGAATAAAGAAAAACTTTACTGATTTTGATTATTCAAAGAAAATTTAAATGATAAATTGAACCAATTTTTTTTTCTTGGTATGACTTACTTGTTGTGAATTATATTAAAATTGTAATCACATTTTAATTTATTACAAGAAAAAAATGTATTCATCTCTCCGCTATAGGTGGATGGTAAATCTTGGTTTAATTTATAGTTGGTAAGGTAATACAGCTAGTAATTAATATTGTATAAAATGATATTGTTTTAATCATATATTATTGAACTGTTTTGTAATATTTTATATACATTAGGTATCAAGAATGTTTAAATTCAATATTTTAACATTTTTAGCGACAATGTATAATAATTCAATACTTGATACATCATTGTTTTTTTTTTTACAAATATTTCTTTTTCAAGTATTTATAGAAAAATTATTTTATGCATACTATTATGCATTCAACTTTTTCATTAAATAATTAACAAATAAATTATTATATCAGAAGTACATATTCCTTAGATGTACTTAATGATTTTATAGCAGTTACATAAATCAAATTATTATTTTATATCTGTGATACACTGATACCTAAAGTAATGAAAATGTATAAAAATAGTAATAGTCTCATTCAGAACCGCAAATAATAATAAACTTACAACATTTTTTTAAAACATCAAATTTTTTTATCCAGAAATTGTCAACCTAAAACTGGCACACAAGGCCACAAATCAATTCTTAATTGATAAACATTGAAACTTATTATTTTATCTAATTATTATTTTAATTTAGAGAATGTATGTGGCTTATTCCTGTATACTCTTTGGACAAAATTAATATATAATTTAAATTATTAAATTTACATATTAATTAATTGTTAAACTCTTTATACAACAATATCACTGTTAATTTTTAACTTTCAATAGTATTTTGTGTGAAACCATAAGCAAGAGAGTTCTAATTTATCTCCATCAGCTTCATTTAGTGATTACCTTAAGCAAGTTTTAACTACCTATTTTTAAAAATTAAATGGTTAGAGCCAGAGTTAATAATCTATGTTAAGATAATCTATATATATTATATATGTTATTATTATTTTACTATTTTAAATATATCCATAAGACCCCTTTCTCCTAAAAGCAATTTTAATTTCGATTATTATTCATAATGTGTTAAAATTTTAGTATTCATTGTGACAAATGTAAAAATTCAAAATTCACAGAAATATTTACTGGCAAATAGAAGCAAAAAAAAGATTGTCTTGATACAGTCCCTGGATGTCAGTAAACACCAATATTTAAATAAATTTTTTGATTGAAAAAATTAGTCTTCTATTTTTTTTAATTTCAATTTTAAATTAATAATATAACATTTAAGGATGTCTGAATCATCAATAGAATATAAAAATTCAAGTCTACAAGAATATAATATGTATACATGCTTCAGTTTTTTAATACTTACCTATAATGTAGCATTTAAATCAAAGATGCATATTACATTATTAAATCAAACTAAACATTTATTTCAATTCAACAAACTAATCTATGAACTAATCAACTTAAACTTCAACTCTGGTAATCTAGAGTTACTTTTAATTATTTAATAAAAAACATTTTTGTGTTACCTATAAAAAAACAAAAGTGTAAAGACTTTATGTGTAAACCATTTTCAAAGTTTGAGTTTAACAACCCAATTATTTAGTGATCTATAGGGTTCGGATTTGAAGGCAATATAATCAATAAAAAAAGCATTTAAAATGTAAAAAAAAGGCATTTCATTTAATAAAAAGGCAATTCATAAATATACTTCAAAATAAAATAGTGAACATTTTTTAAACACTTTCAAATGCACACATTTTGAGAAAAATACAAATTAAAAATGAGCATGAATGCTAAACTACATTAAGTTTATGCTATTTTGTATAAATAGATTTGGTACCTTTTTCTTTAACCAGGTTTGTCCTAAAAATTAGTTAAAAACAATTTTAAATATTAACTTACTTGAGTTATACCAGTTAATTTAATGCAAAATAAACTAGTTGGTATTAAAAAAAAAATTGACTACCATGTATTTTGATAAGCTGTCTTCAGAAAAACGGCTACGGTTAGGGGTTAAAATATTTTTGTACATCGAAAACGATCTTTCACCGAAGTTACCGGGGCGTATTTCATACTTAAATAATTATCTAAATTATGAATGCTACTTGATAGATCGTCATCGCTTGTGGTTTCTCCAATCAATACTTGGTTGATCTTTTTGATATTGCGAATAATAAAACCCATTTAAAGTGATAATACTCTAGCTGGGTATAAAATTATAAAATCAACTGAAAATTAAACACAAAATAGGCATTTATAAGTACAAAAGGTAAAAAAAAGGCAAAAAGGCATTTATAAGTAAAAAGGCAAAAAAAAAAGATCTATCGTCTAAGAAATTAAATGAAACACATTTTTGTATAAAAATTATTTTTCTATTATGATTAATAAAAGAAAGGCATTTGCCTTCAAATCCGAACCCTAGTGATCTACTATTATCTTAGTTCTATCACATTTTCTTTCGGGTATCCAGCAACATAACCCTCTATCTAACCATCAATATTGACAATATTCTATTAATTTATTGGAATTAAATTAACTGAATTTGTGAGTTAATATTTAATCTATAAAGAATCAATATAATTTTTTAATTAATAATATTTCTAAAATTTATTTATGATCTTTACCTTCTAATTTACTTATGACAATACAAAATACCACGGAAGTAAATTTAAGTTGGTAATTAATTACGGTTATACAACTTAACTATGATGTTTATTTTGTTATACTTTATGAAAAGTGAATATCAATTATAAACTAAAGATTAGTTTATAAATCTAAGTTTAAAAAAATAAATGTACATCGACCAAAATGTGAATACCAATTAGTTACATTAAGTTATAATCATAAGTATACATTTCATATTAAATTTTATAACATTAGTTAACACTAAATTAATTTCTTGATTAATAATTATTTTTTATTTAACCACTCAACTCTGTATTCAATACAATAATTTTGGATAAATGTAAATAACTCATGATTTAATATATAATTGAGTTGACACATACATTGCCTGTAGGTACCGGTTGAACCACTTCTACAACTTGAGTGCGATAAAAATAAATTTAATCGAACTAGAAAAAATAAATAGAAAAAATAAATATTTTTCAAATTTTCATTTGAATAGTTTTTCTTTTAATATATTTCATTGTAACAATCATAATTATATTTTAAATAAAAATCAAGAGAACATTTTAACAAAATGCAATTTCAAAGCCTAACAACTTTTAACCTAGGCACATGTAAATATAAAACAAAAAATTATTCATACTGTTATTTTTGATTATTTATTTCATTGTTTTATAAATAAATGGCCAATAATGCAATATGAAATCAAAAATAAATTGCTTACCAACCTATGTATTTATAACTTAATAATTAGGGTTAATCCCTACTTAAATCCCTCTTTTAACTTATAATTTGTAGTTCCAAGTTCAAAAGATAGGTACCTATCTCATAAAAGTATACTAATACAAAACAAATGCATAATAAATTTAAATTATGCAACCTTAGGCACTATATGTTTTTAACTTATTAGAAATTATATAATTATAATATAAGTGTGGATGATTTATAATTACATTCGATTAATAAAACTATTATATTTTCTAAAGATTAGACTTGATCGTATTTACGTATTACGAGAAAAATTACAACAACGATATGTCGATAATGTGTGTGATGTGTAAAATAGTTATAGGTAAGAACATACAGATTTTATTCAACGAACGAATATCGATAGGACTACCTATCAAAACTGCAAATAGCTTTGCGGGTGGAGTGATCCTATTATTAGACGTTTGATTATTTTGAAAGATAATGTTGAAAATAATTCGGCAATCATATTATAACAATATTCTATTGTAATACGATTTACTTGATGTTATATATTTTTAAAAAATCGGGTACAAGTAAGTGCTAACATTTGAAATAGATCATATTATGCAAATCGTATCTATAGGTACTCATTATAATACGTCATTTTTATTCGGTATAGTAATAAGTATAATCATAATAATAATAATGATAATGATAAATACACTTGACACACCAGTACACCACAACACGAGAGTACCCCTAACTGGGTCAACCTTATTAGCTTTATTCGACCGGTGGCGTGATGACAGAAAGATTAAGAGTCGGTAGAGTGAGAGGGGGGGGACGAGTTTGGAGCCTGAAGGGTATTTGTGTGTGTCTACATGATGGAGACAGTTATTATGAAAATTTAATTCGGCGGAACGTAATCAGGATCGTAGAAGCTTGTGTCCAAATTTTCCTTAGCCATCTGCTCATCGATCCAGTTTCTGAACAAAGCCACGTCCACGTACACGCCCGGTGTCTCGTCACCGCATCCGATTCCCCACGCCACGATGCCGGCCTGGTGGAATTGTTCGGGTCTATTCTCAATTGGACACATCAGAGGACTTCCGCCATCACCCTTTAAATACAATAAATTTATAAATAAGATATTGTACACACAATATTTTTAATATTAGGCGTTAGGACAAGAAATACATTCGCGGACTTAGAAACATAGATACCCAATTTTTAAAATTAAAATTTTAAATGGAGCATGCTTAATTCTACACACGTTAATAACGTCGTAAATGGCAAATTTATAATTCCATTCATAAAATATTAAGTAGTTAGGGACGTTAAGGTAGGACATACAACGGCTGTAGACCACACACCGAGAGGCAGCCAAATATTACAATGTGAGATCTATCAGATTAATCTAGTAGGTAGTTTAGAGTTTATTTTCTTAATAATTATCCATCTATTCTAACAAAAGTGTTTCTGTAATTTTTTAAGTGTCATCTGAAAAATCCATTTTTTTAATGTAACTAAACTTACGTATTAACAATATTTTATATAGGTATTTACGCAATTGTTATCGATTTTATATTACTGCCTATACATAGAATGGTAAAATAAAAACATATATTAAAGTTGAATTATAACGGCTTTTAAATTTAATGGGTTTTATACAGGAATTTTAAATTTAATTACTAAGTAAGTGATTAGTATTTTAACATTTTTCCGATGTAATTACTTTTTTCAATTATAACGAAATCATAATATGCTGAAAAACGGTTTAAAAAAATAACTATATAACAGGTATTTTAAAATTTTTAATTTTTGGCACCTACATCTTAAATTAACGAGTAATTTAAGGCGATTAATGAGTACTCGCTTTAAAATTAAAACAATAAAAAGCAGACGTTTGCTAGATAATAAATTTATCTTTAAATTTAAAAAAAGGTCTATTCATTCAAATTTTTAAACTAATGGAGCTAAACGTGATCTGTTGATCATAAAATATGTTACGTAACGCACTTCTAGACGGAAACAACAAATGTCAGTGTAACATCCCCATAACTTATAATCATAGTTAAAAAACCAAATCTATACACGATAAGTAGAAAATATTTGCCGTTCATTTTGTTTTCAGCTTCAATTATTTATTTTAAATTATTGATTTATACCTTTATATTTGTATACATTATATACATAGATTCTCTACTGTATTGTATATCAATTTTATTTCCAACTGTAACTGTAATGTAATACAGCAAAAATAATACATATGACTAACAGTAATAAAAAGTAGGTAAGTTAAATGAAACACGACAGGGATATACCTATGTAACCAGTAAGCTGTTAAAATTTAAAAAAAAACTTAAGATCAAACAGTCACGTTTTAAATATAGATGGGTATCAAATATTTTTAAAAACCAACCAGAATATTGTATAAAATAATTGTTGTATCATGCATAATAATATAATATATAAGAAATATTACAATTATAACTATTAACTAGATTAAGTAAACAATCATATGTAACTGGTATACCAAAACAATTAAGATATGGCGTAATACAATAACAATTAGTATAATTTTAAGCTTAGTCAGTAAGTATTATGTAACTAGGTTAAATTCAATATCGATATTACCGGTAGTGTTTCGATTGTAAAAATTATATTTAAGGAATATGTGATGACAGAAAAGGGGTCAGTTGGCGGTTGTCGTGTGACTCGATCGATTACCACTGACCACTAGTGTCAGAGCCAGGTGGTGATCGTGTGACTAGATCGCCACTGGACGTCAAAGTGTTCAATAAAAGTGCTTATAATTAATTTGTTCGTTTATTATTTGTGTACGCCAGTGATCGGCGCGTATACGCGTATACGACATAATTAAATGAAACAAACGAATTGTTTATAGGCAATGTTCGTATGATAAAAAAAAATTGAAAATTCCGTTTTAATTAATTATTTTGTTTAGTTATAAGAAAAAATTAATCATAACTATAGATTTCATCGCGATTTACTAGTTTACATTGTTTTTCGATGTGAAGGAATGAATGATGTTTTTTTAGAAATATTTTTCATGCATTCTTGACAAGTAATAACTTATATAAGCATACAGGTAGGCGGTAAGTAAGTTCTTAGTGTTTTTACCTATACAATACTATACTCTGAATTCAAAAGAGATTTAAATTTGTTTGGAATGTTTCACACTAAAACATGTTAATTTGTTTTGACGTATTTTTTTTTTTTAAATACTAAAATACCCATTAAACTCTTATATTATTAGATATCACAATAAGCGTTTTAAACAAGCTTAACATGGTTAAAATGGGTAGGTAATACCTATTATATATTTATATGTTATAAACCAGTGTTTCACGAAGTTTTTCAAACGACCGCCAAATACATCGACTACAACTAATCAAAATTCGAATAAACGTAATTTGGATACTACCGACGAAAATAATTAACCACCACTCAAAAAGGTATAAATATTTAAATAAAATAATAGTTACATTGAATATGATTTTAATCCCTTAACGAAAATGGAACTGATGTTCCTCAATGTGTTATTTGTAGTATAATGAAACATGTACTATATAATTAAAGAACACTTATGCAAATTGAAAGAAAAATTTTTCAAATATTTCAACCCCACAAAAGATATTCGTAAAATTATAATTGGGTAATAAACCCGTTCGTACAATCAGATCAAAATATTTTATCATTAATAAATGAAGAGAAATTGATTGAGTTGAGTTGAGTTCAGATGTGGGCTTATACACGAGAATTTAAAAAGTTACAAAAATATAGGAAAATTTTGGATATCCGTTCAAAATGAATATCCCAGTTTGGCCGAAGAAGCATTAAAAGTACTCATTCCATTTTCAACTACTTATTTCTGTGAATATGGTTTTTCTATACCTATTGACTGCAGTAAAAAATAAAACTAGAAACCGACTGAAGATTTCAGCAGCCTTGAGAATTCGGTTGAGCTTCAGTGCCGGCCCAAGATACGGGCGAACCGGGCGGTTGCCCGTGGCGCTACTTTTTTAGGGGCGCTTTTAATATACGAATATTTTATAAATTTTAGCGTAATATTTATTCAAATCGACAATAATATAGCTAAATGACTAAATTATCTATGACGGAATATTCTGTTATATATATATTTTTTTATAGATTTTACTCCACTTTCCAGTTTTTATCATTATATGACAAATAATTAAAAAATAATATACAAATACAATGATATAATATGATCATTATCTCGGGAAAACCAAAAAATTGTATTACAGTCGATACGTCTATAAATTGTATTCAAATAAGTTTTGCCGTCCTTTACCTATTCATAAATATAAGAATTTCAAACAAAATATGTAGGGAAGTATAAAAAATATTAAATGTATTATGGAGCATTTGATTAAGAGCGCCTTTCAAAAAATTGGCCACGGCGTCAAAATACCTTGGGCCGGCCCTGATTAGCTTAACAAACTCTATAAAGCCAAGAATTGACGAAATATTTTTAAACCAACAACAACAATCAAGTCATTAAAAACCTTAATTTTATTATTATATTTATAAATCATTATTTTTTAATCTAAATTAAAATACAATTTTAGTATGCATACATACTGCGGTACAAAAAATAATCGTTTCTTTTTATAAAAAATAATTGTAATAATGTAGGTATGTATTATTTGTATTTATTATTTATTTATATTTATTATTTATAGTATTTCTTCTATTTAAGCGAGTACAGTACCTATATAAAAAAAATTTAAAAAGGGGTCTCTAAAAAATTGAAATTGAAAAAGGTGGTCGCGACGGTAAAAAGGTTGAGAAACACTATTATAAACAATATATAAAAAAAAAACACTTACTTGACAAGTATCTTTTCCAATTTCCCCACCAGCACAGATGAAACTCTCGTGCAATTTGTAATTCATGCCCAACCGGGTCTTTCTTAAAAGTTCCAAACACGTTCTGCGTGGCACTATCGGCAAATCTATTTTTTTCAAAATTACTTGATACACGCCGGATTTACCTACACAATGAATAGAAAAAAATATATTAACATAAATATAAATTTTATTATACGTACATAATCCGATAATATATAACTTGTGTCAATTCATTAATTAGGGTGCTGAACGTTTCGTGAAATGTGTAAAGAGGAGCGTATTTAGAAATTGGAAGAGAGAGGGCGCAAAAAAAAAAATTTTATTACGCATGTTTAAACTCATAATATCATTAAAAAATATATATATATATGTAATAAACTATAAAATTACAACTCCATTCATGGAAATCCTCACCGCAGGCTAAAGAGAATTTGGTGTCGTGATCTAAACCACAATTAAAAAACTGTATAAATTAAACAAATTTGAAATTTCTTTTATAAAGTGTCCCTATTGAGTGGCTTTTTTCACATGTTGCATGCCAAATGAATATATTTTATCTACACACATATTTATTGCAAATTCAAATTACGGATTGTTGGTTTTAAAATTAAAAAAAAAGATGCCTATAAATGACTAATATTATTAATTGTCCTTATAAGAATATCATTGTATTAGTTTTTTAATTTTTTTATCGTATATTGTTCATGTTGTGTTCAAATTTCTTCCTGATAAACAGCGGCCTATTGTGTGTGTGTGTGTGTGGGGGGGGGGGGGGGGGGCTGAGTACTTCAACTAATTTTTAGGATACTCAAGTGTACTCCTGCTTCTTTTTTAAAGGGGAGCTAGTCAGCTAGAGTATCTCTACTATACTTTATTCCCAAATCAACCACTGCTAATAAATATATGTACATACCTACCATAATTCCGCTGCTCCGTTAAACCCTTAAACCATTATTGGAAATAGATACCTAACCTAATGCCAGTAGAATTCACTAAAGGGGTTGGGCAAGATTTTACACGCAGGTCAACGTTGAAATATAAGTATTTCAAATTATTCGAGCGGTAAGTTCCAACATAATGATAAAATAATTCCCACAGATAAGTTCTCACAAAACAAATTATTTGTTGATTTATTTACTAGTCAAACTGCTACTTTAAGCAATATCCACGTAATAAGCTCAAAACTATAAGGATAAATTAATTCTTTGAATATAAACATTGAAATGTGTCCAAAACTCCAAAACATAAATCATCATTCATCAAGTTTATTTAACAGTTATACCTAACACTATAACATTACTATACGGTCAAAAAAAAAAATTAATAGATTATAGGTAATAAACCGACATTTGAGTTTTGCATTAATCAATTAAAATCTTTAAGCCGAAATAATCGAATAAGGTAAAAATATGGTAGTTATAATATTACTACCATTTATAATCTACCTATTTAAGGTTGTTTTTATAAAACACGATCTAAACTCTAAACATTAACTATATTAACTTGAGTGACTGCAGCAAAATTAAAAACACATCCTATTATTATTTTAAACTAACCACACATTAAATATAAAAAAAAATTAAGGAGAATAAAAATATATGAGATGAAACTACTATTAAATGTAATTTGCTCACTACTCATGACTCATGAGCCCTGCGTGAAAAGAAGGTAATTTATTTTAACTATATCATAGGTTGACGATGTCGGGGAGTTCTGTTTTTGCCTCAGAAATTTGAGTAGACATTTTTCGCAAATATCGCGGTATCTCTAAATAATTATGCTGAATGATCAAACGTAATATGGGTAATACATTTAATGCAATAATATTTCTCAAATTACAACACGACATATTGTATTCATTGGTGATTGGTGATGTATTATTATGTTGGTTAATAATTATTACCATGCTTACCGAATACGTTTTTGCCCCAACCACTGGCATAACATCTTTCTTTAGAGAACACGTAATTCCTGCTGGGCAAACATAGAGTGCCCACATTGTCTCTGAGTAAGAACGGTTGGGTGACAATGATAAGCGCCACGTCGTTGTAAAGCGCACCACCGTAGTATTTTTCATGTTTGATTATTTTATAAACCTGGCCGTCTTGTAACGGTAGCAGTTCGTTTTCCGTCTGCGAATCCCATTCGCCAGCACGAATTACTAGATCGTTCGGATCTTTGCTATTGTGAAAAAAAACATATTTAATCATCACTAATAATACCTTAACATTATATATATAAATATCAGCTTTTACTATATAATTTATAGTATGCATAAACTGATATATATAAAATTATACACGGATAGTGTGGATATAAATCACTTTTTTTTTAAATATTACAATAAAATATTTATATTTTATTAAATTCCGTAACTGTCGTTTTTTAGAAATAAATTGTACTGTCCTATTTGGGAACGAAATTATACTATATACTTTTTATACAATCGTAAGTGTCTGTACGACATGAATGATTTTAATACTTAGGATCAATAACTGCTATTTAAATATTGCAATAACAGTACTATTTTTATTTCAAAGAAAGTTGTCTAATATTAATATTATCGATTGTTATATTTATTTTAAAATGAACCACTGAAATAATCAGTTTTAAATGAATGATAAGTTAATTTTAATTAAAGTCAAAATAACCAAAAGATAACCCTCTATAAAATATAATTTTTGGAACATTTGTTAAAGATTTATTTTGTAAAGGCACGTATTAAAAATATAAAATGTCGACATAAACTTTACCAACTTTATGGTTTGTATTGCCTACGTTTCAAAGTTACAAATCAGTTATAATATAGTGAGATACGATTAAGTTTGCAGTAAAACTTTTTAAATACTAAACAATAAGAATAATAAGTTAAAATTTTACCCGTGCACGCAATGAACTGCAGTCAACACGACTTTCGGGTGAATCAATGAACCACCGCACAAGTAAGTTTTGGATTGGTTAGGTTCTAATTTAAGAATTGCCATCATCCAGGGGAACTCGCCGAATTGTGCTTCATTATTGGAGTTTCCAGTTATCCTGAATCCTACGCCAGCAGAGTTCCAATGGCCACAGATCGTACGCTTTTCATCGTAAGATATATGTGTAGTCTCTGATGATTTCATTGGATCGTAGCAGCACACGTCCAAGTAGTTAGGACACGGACCTTCTTTAAGCCTGTAGATTAAATGAAAGGATAGTCATTTATCACTAACAAAACGTCAAATGCTCTCGGTGAATACATGGACATATTCAGTAACCTATTTTCCTCAAGGAACAAGTTAGTTAGAAGCAGTGTATTTATTTAATGATTTAGACATTAAAATCGTAAGTCTGACAGAATTACGCCTACCTTAAAAAATTTGAATTAATTATATACTTATATATTGCCTTTTTTCTTGGTTACTTAATTATTTGGGTAAAGTGGTAATACATTTTTGATATTACAATTGTGTTAAAATTTCAACATTCCTACTTTTATTCATTAAAATATTTTGAATATTTACTTCAGTTATTTTTTATACGAAAAGGTTATTCAAAACTTGAATTACACAATAGGACAATAATCTAAAAAATAGGTCAATGAATGATTCTATACAATTAAAATCAAATATCATTTCAGGGGCGTAATTAAGGGGGGGATGAGGGGGATATATCCCCCCCCAGAGCCTATAGAATGAATATATTTATAATATATTAATTTGAAGCTTATGGAATTATATGTTTTATCGTGCTGACATCACGACGAAATATATTTAATATAATTAATATCAAGAAATCTATAAATTATTATTTAATTTAAAAGTAAATTTTAATTCTAATATATTCAAAATTTACATTTTGAAGAAATTATTATAATATTGTATAGGTACTAAATTGTGTAGAATTTTAAAGCACATTTATTAATACATTTTACATTAATACTTTTAGTATAAGTTGATTTCAATTAGTTATTCAATAGAACGATAATTGTTTACCAATTGTGTACTTAAATTATAAACTATGTTCTATCATAGCTATTATTTTCGTACAAATACACAATAAGATTCGAATATGAGGCGAGTGAGGCGACATTCTTATAAATAATAATAATTTACTTTTCACACGTGTTAAAATAATTGCCTATCTACTCATTAGAAAGGCGCTCTTCCAATTCTCTTACACGCAAGTGTTGTCCCTATTTTATCAATTAGCGCATAACATATAGAATTTCACGTTTAGAAGAATCTATTTTACTATGTTGTTCTTAATATTCGAGTGAATTGACCTATTATACAATTTAAAAATAAGAGTATTATTTAGTGCCCCAAGTAAGTTTTTTTTTTTATAATTAACTTGCTTTAACATTCAAAAATCATCAAATCATTAAACATTTTAAAAAATCGTACGCGGGGACCAAGATAATATTCTTACCTGCAAATTTGTTAATACGTTAATTCACTTTAATATTGATATTTGATAAGCGAGAGGGTCGGAAATGCTTTGTTGTACAGTAGATGTCAAGTGTATCTCATCATTGAATAGGTCACTGTAAATCAATACAATAATATTTATTATAATTCTTGATGTTTTCGTAAATATCGATTTATACCATAGATAGACCGTTGTGGATAGGTTAGTGTTATAAATAGGCAATAGTCTAAAACTCAAAATAAGTCTAAATATTTTTTAAATGTTATCGCGTAGGTATATATAATATTTTAATATATACAAAAATCCACAAGAATAATATTTTTTAAACATAATAAAATAACAAAATTATTCTCTTACTTTAAAATAAAAAAACTAAAAAAATTCAAAACTAGTTTTGCGTAATAAACAATTTTTGAATTCCTCTCGAGTACCAATAATACATTCAAGCATTTTTTCTATAAAGTGTATTCAAAATTTCAAATGCCCTAAAAAACATCGATTAATATCAATGTAAAATCAACAAACTCTGCTCATAATCGAAAATGACATAGAAAATAGATTCTTCAAAACATAAAATTTGATATTATATTATGAGTTAGTAAGGCAGAGACAATACATGGCGAGTCGAATTCGATTCCGAATATTAATAGGACACGACACCAGCATATTGTTGTCTCCGTCTTACAAATGTCCAACATAGGAAAAACTATTTTATAGGATAGAACCACTCAGACTGTAGTGTTCAAACTAAGTGATCAAATTATCATACTATAAAGAGGAGAACGTTTACCGTGCAAATCGTTTTAATTTATTCAATATCACAAATAACAACAATTTTCTTATTGTTTAACAATTCATTATTTCAAACGATTAAGTGAATTATTAAATCTTAAATAAAAACAATGTTGCAAAGTAGATAAACGTTCTCTTCTTTAAAGTGTGAACATTTGGTCACTTAGCTTGGACTACAGTTCGAGTGGTTCTAGGCACGAATCCAGAAAAATTTAACAGGGGGTGCTCAAAAAAAAAAAAAAAATGTTACACTTTACTATTTATTTAAATATTACTATTTACCATTTGATTTATTAGTGCTAACTTTTTTTCATAATAATTGTTATCGGTGCTTTCCGCTGTCGAGGCGTGTCATTACATACGAGTATACTTCGAAATCAATTAACAATAATAGTTATTATTGTCGTATGTGACGGTGATAACGAAAAGCACCGATATTATTATTATTACTTTTATTTTTAAAAATAACAAATAATTTAATTTATAACGTAAATTTATTTTGTTGGTGGCTAGATATGACAGGGGGTGCCCGAGCACCCATAGCCCCCCCCCCCTGAATCTGCGCCTGAGTGGTTCTATCCCGTGAAAAATAGATTTTGCTACATTGTACAATGTACATTTGTAAAGCCGGATTCCCACGACTGGTGTATTTGGCCAATATTTGGCACTGGTGGTTACTTGCCATGCCGTCGGATCGCCATACTTGTACAATTATTTGTCACTGGTGTCGTTCCCGGCGATTGTCGGTAAATGTGACACAAGTCAAAGGAACGGCCAATATACTTGTACTATTGATCCCACGACCGGTTCGTATAACAGCCAGCAATGGGAACAGACAACAGTGTACTTGGCTACTTGCACTAGTGCTCCGGTATTGGCGTACTTGTCAAGTACGCCAGACGTGTGAGCACCATATTCGTGCACTGGTCAAATGTACAATTATTGGCGTATTTGGCAAGTACACCAGTCGTGGGAATCCGGCTTAATATGGAGACGACACATACAGGCGTGGAGTCTTCTTAAGGAGTTCAATATAGGCAAATTAGTTTGAAGAGTAGGTACTCGCGTACTATTCGCGTAGTTGCAATGATTTAAACATCATTAAAATTTCATTTTTCCTGTAATAATAATATTATAATATATGTATTTGTATGCGTGCACTACAATCATAACGCATAATTTCCACACATTTACAAGCCACTTGATACCTGCCTCACTGTCAAAATGTCACGCTCGAGTGATAGCATGTTTTTTTTTTACAAAAGTAAGTTTGAACTTTTGTTCATCATCGAGATAAATTTATCGGATTACAAATAGTTTGGCCGTTTACAGTCCCTTTCATCGAATGAAATTATACTATAGTTAGAATTTTTTTTTTTTAATGATAAATATTACCGCCTCGGCGACTGGGAGCCGTTGGCTACATTAATAATTACATGAGATTAAAACTCATTTTATAGTAAAAAATACAAGTTTATTTTAATATTTAAGTTATATACATTCTAGATTTATAATAATATTAATAGTTAGATATTCTATGCCATTCTAATCCTCTCTAACTATAAAACTGGAGTGATAAGACATACCTAATGTCTATTAATCCTTCACCATCTGTATTAATCGTCTTGTTTCTGCACAAATAATATGGTACACATATACACCGATCCGATGGTGGTGGTGAAGGTGTTGGTGTTGGAAACACTTCCAAAATTGCATTATCGAGATCTACCTTAGTCACATCCTCTTCTTGACCAGAAACTACAGTCACTGTCACTTGTAACAGCAATGTGACAGACAACAAAACACATAACTACAAATCAGTAAAAATACAAAAAAAAGTTATTAGAATAAGATCATTAATGGATAACAAAACAATACATTTATTTTAAATAATGATTCTGTACTATTGTTGAAAGCATGTTTCTGGATATTATACAAATATTACAAACATTATAATTACTGTAACACAATTCTCAAAATTTAATATTATCCTATATCTAAATAATATTTTGGTAGATAGGCACTGTTTAAATTTAAATCCAAAATAACAACAGTACCTACCTATAACGTCTAATATAATAACATAATATACTGAAATGCCTATCTAAAATGTTTCTAATAAACATTTTAATAACAATGGAATTATATTAAACAATAATAATAATTAATAAAATAATAACTAATAAGTAATACTATTTTGATACGAATTACAAGTGATATACGTTCACGAGAAAATGATATAAATGTAATTTGTGGTCATCTTGAGTATCCAAGTCTATCAAATCAATAAAATTTTTCTTCATTGACTGTTATATCACCAATATGTAAATGCCGACTGGCATCAATTAATTAAATTAATTAATAAATAATTTAAGGGTATCTAGTTATTTTATTTCAGGCACTTTTATATTGTTCAAATAGAACTTCTTGTGAATTCATATTTTTACGTAACTTTGTGACATTAAATATTATTACAGTATCCATTCTTTAAGAATAATTTATATAGTTAATATACACAATAGGTATATTATTAAATGTATATGCTTAAATGATTTTGGATACAGTCCATTTGATTATGTACAAAATGTTCTAACCAATTGTATACAATTTATATTTATCAAAATTAAGTGTTAACGTTTAATACTATGTGGACGAAAGTTCAAAATCTCTGCGTGTATACCTACTTCATAATATATTTAGTAAAATACTAAATATTAAAAAGTTTAATACTTCCATGTAGCTTTTGACTACATCTATTCACTGCAATGCTATAATACATATTTAGATATTCCGATTATAAAATTATAACTTGTACACTTGACTCAAAATTACCTAGCTTAATAGGTACTACAATAATACAAATTCCAATATGGGGAATTAGCTAAAACATTTTTTTGGTTTCCCATATTTTTACCTTCAGAAGAAGCAGTAAAAGAAAATGCTTTTACGTGACTAAAGGTATCGGTTTCCACAAAGTTTGATTTATTGTTTTCTGCTTAAGTTCCAGAAATTTATATACTTTCCGAATTACATTATTGACCTTATGGTATGATTTGAAAGGACATATATTATAAGCCTAAAGCCCATTTTAGATTTGGTGAAGTAAAACTAAGATCCATACCAGAATCTAATAACGCTTTTCTGATATTACAAAACCAAAAAAAAAAAAAGCGGGTAAGTCGTGGATGTCGCTTTGCTGTACTGTAGGTTACTGCAATGGATGGGATTAAATTTGAATGCAATGATAGGTATCATTGTATACGAAAAACGATTCTGAACGGAGATGATTTGTCATTCTATTTAAATATTGTCATATATTCTATTTTGAAACAAATATTTTATTTTTCAATTAAGACGCATTTTGCATATGGCATGGTTAATCAATTAGTGTAGTTATCATAATTCATAATACTTTATATTATCATAGATATACATGTACCTGGTTTGAGGATAAATCGTTATCATTACGCGATTTCATAAAAATTTAAAACTCAAACGCTCAAAACATTTTTCCTATAATGACACTTCAAATTTTCTCTATAGCTATTTGAAGCAACACTTATGGAAAACTTGGTGTTAAATTTTATAACCTTAGATATAAATACAAACAATATTATGAATTTTGAACTACAAAATAATTTGCAAATATTCATGGTTTTGACGAATTTTTGTCAATATTTGAAATTCAAATGCTAATAAAAATTTAATATGAATTTCCGGTGGACATTTTTTTTGTGATAAAAATTGAAAAATTTGTAAGGAATCTTGTATTAAATTTTCAAATCTTAGATGTAAAAACAAAATTTTTTATGAATTTCTAGAATAAAATAATTTACGAATTTTCGTGATTTTTACGTATGTTGTCAAAATTAAAATTTGAATGCATGTAAAAAAAAAATGTGGCTATATATTTCTTTTATTTTTCAACTGCTATTGCAAAACTATATTATGAGCCTTGTATTAAATTCTCAAATCTTAGAATTAAAAAGAAAAACTTTTATGAATTTCTATCTAAGATAATTTGAACATTGCCGTATATTTTATGTATTTAATCAAATTTTGAACTGTAAATTCTTATAAAAAAAATTTGTGACTATATCTTTCTTTTATTTTTCAACTGCTATTGTAAACATATGTTAGGAGCCTTGTATTAAATTTTCAAATCTTAGGTATAAAAGGAAAATAC
This sequence comes from Diuraphis noxia, assembly GCF_037042655.1. Taxonomy (NCBI): domain Eukaryota; kingdom Metazoa; phylum Arthropoda; class Insecta; order Hemiptera; family Aphididae; genus Diuraphis; species Diuraphis noxia. The sequence continues at coordinate 90,893,696 of NW_028301711.1, read as the reverse complement.
TTGATGAATTTCTAGTTTAAAATTATTTGCGAATTTTCGTGATTTTTATGTATTTTGTAAAAATTCAGACTTTGAATGCTTTAAAAAAAAAAATGTATTCATGTATATTTCTTTTATTTTTCAACTGCTATTGTAAAAATATGTTAGGAGCCTTGTATTAAATTTTCAAATCTTAGATCTAAAAAGAAAAATTTTTATGAATTTCTATCTAAGATAATTTGAACATTGCCGTAATTTTTACGTATTAAGTCAATATTTGAACTTCAAATACTAATAAAATAAAATTGTGCCTATGTATTTTTATAAATTTTTAATTACTATAAGAATAACTAATGAGGAACTTTGTATTCAATTTTCATGTATTTTGATTGGGCCAAAAAAATTTTATCAACCCTTCAAAAAAAATTTTCAGAAATATTGAAAATTTCAGTTGTCTATAAATATCTCAAAAAAAGTCAAAATATTTTGAAAATTAAATCATGTAAAGAAAATGCCAATCTTAATAACTGGTAAAATTTTCAAGTATCTAGGACTCATACTTTTTGAATAATAACAAATATTTAAAATCGTTTCAGGATAAATCGTTATCGTTACGCTATTTCGTAAAAATTTAAAATTCAAACGCAATTAAAATTTTTCCTATAATGACGCTTCGAGTTTTCTCTATAGCTACTTGAAGTAAAACTTATGGAAAACTTAGTGATGTATTCTTAATCTTTAGTTATAAACACAAAAAATTTTATGATTTTTCAGCTTCAAAATTACTTGCAAATTTTCACATTTTCGACAGATTTCGTAAAAATTTGAACTATAAACGCTTATAAAAAAAAATTGTGCCTATGTATTCTTATAATTTTTTAATCACTTTAAGAATAACTAATGAGGAACTTTGTATTCAATTTTCATGTATTTTGATTGGGCCAAAAAAATTTTATCAACCCTTCAAAAAAAATTTTCAGAAATATTGAAAATTTCAGTTGTCTATAAATATCTCAAAAAAAGTCAAAATATTTTGAAAATTAAATCATGTAAAGAAAATGCCAATCTTAATAACTGGTAAAATTTTCAAGTATCTAGGACTCATACTTTTTGAATAATAACAAATATTTAAAATCGTTTCAGGATAAATCGTTATCGTTACGCTATTTCGTAAAAATTTAAAATTCAAACGCAATTAAAATTTTTCCTATAATGACGCTTCGAGTTTTCTCTATAGCTACTTGAAGTAAAACTTATGGAAAACTTAGTGATGTATTCTTAATCTTTAGTTATAAACACAAAAAATTTTATGATTTTTCAGCTTCAAAATTACTTGCAAATTTTCACATTTTCGACAGATTTCGTAAAAATTTGAACTATAAACGCTTATAAAAAAAAATTGTGCCTATGTATTCTTATAATTTTTTAATCACTTTAAGAATAACTAATGAGGAACTTTGTATTCAATTTTCATGTATTTTGATTGGGCCAAAAAAATTTTATCAACCCTTCAAAAAAAATTTTCAGAAATATTGAAAATTTCAGTTGTCTATAAATATCTCAAAAAAAGTCAAAATATTTTGAAAATTAAATCATGTAAAGAAAATGCCAATCTTAATAACTGGTAAAATTTTCAAGTATCTAGGACTCATACTTTTTGAATAATAACAAATATTTAAAATCGTTTCAGGATAAATCGTTATCGTTACGCTATTTCGTAAAAATTTAAAATTCAAACGCAATTAAAATTTTTCCTATAATGACGCTTCGAGTTTTCTCTATAGCTACTTGAAGTAAAACTTATGGAAAACTTAGTGATGTATTCTTAATCTTTAGTTATAAACACAAAAAATTTTATGATTTTTCAACTTCAAAATTACTTGCAAATTTTCGCGTTTTCGACAGATTTCGTAAAATTTTGAACTATAAAAGCTTATTAAAAAAAATTGTGACTTACAATTTTTAATTTTTTTTAGCTACAATAAGAAAAACTCATAAGGAACCTTGTATTAAATTTTCAAGTTTTTTTGGTCGTCCAACATTTTTTTAACGACACTTCAAAAAAAAATCTCAAAAATTAATTAAACTGTATATAGAGAACACTAACATAAACATTTGGTGAAAATTTCAAGTATTTAAAGTGATTATTTTTTGAATTACAACCATATAAAAAAATCGATTTGGTCGAAAACTGATTTTGCGTAAAAATTCCCGTTTTTCTGTCATTTTTTTTTTGTTTTTCTCGATTTTTTTGAAAACTGTTGGAAAATGTTTACTTTTGACCTCTATAATGCACCAAGGATCTTCAATTTTTCATCGGAAACCACCCCCAAAGTTTGAAATCGAAGCATTATTTCGACTAGTTATGCTGTACACAGACACAAAAAAAAAAAAAAAAAAAAAAAAAACACACATCATTGTAAAATCAATACATTCATCACTTCATTCAGAATCTAAAAGCGGGTAAGTGGATGTCGCTCTGCTGTACATTAGGTTGTGGGGTGGACCTCTGACTAGGGTAGGTTAGATTTAAATGCAATGATAGGTATCATTGTATACGAAAAACGATTCTGAACGGAGATGATTTGTCAGTCTAGGATATATTATATTTAAATATTGTCATAAATTCTATTTTGAAACAAATATTTTATTTTTCAATTGAATTTTAAACTACAAAATAATTTGCAAATATTCATGGTTTTGACGAATTTTTGTGAATATTTGAAATTCAAATGATAATAAAAATTTAATTTGAATTTCCGGTGGACATTTTTTTTTTTGTGATAAAGATAGAGAAATTCGTAAGGAATCTTGTATTAAATTTTCAAATCTTAGATTTAAAAAGAAAATTTTTTATGAATTTCTAGCTTAAAACAATTTGCGAATATTTGTGATTTTTACGTATTTTATCAAAATTCAAAATTTGAATGTTTATAAAAAAAAATTGTGACTATGAATTTCTTTTATTTTTCAACTGCTATTGTAAAAATATGTTAAGAGCCTTGTATTAAATTTTCAAGATTTTCTACCCAAAACATAATTTTTATCAATATTAATTTTAAAAAAACTAATAATGATCGAAAATTACATATACCTATGAATAGTTCAACTTAAGTCGAACATTTTTGAAAACTGCAAAGTGGATAAAATATATTTATAAAAACATTCGGTGAAAATTAAAGTTACATCAAAAATAAAAATCGATTTAGTCGAAAACTGATTGAGCGTAAAATTTCCAGTTTTTGTTTTTCCCTTAATTTTTAGTTTGTTTATCCCGATTATTTAGAAAAATATTAAGAACTTTTGACCCCCAAAGTAACAACTAGCTTCACTTTCGGATCGAAAAAGGTATTGAAGTCAAAAATCGAAGCACTTTTACTGCCCCAAAACTGCTACAAAAAAAAATATTCATGGTTTTGACGAATTTTTGTCAATATTTAAACTTCAAATGCTAATAAAAAAAAATTGTGCTTATGCATTCTCATAATTTTTTATTCACTATAAGAATAACTTATGAGAAACTTTGTATTAAAATTTCAAGTATTTTGATTGGGCCAGAAAAAATTTATCAACATTTCAGAAAAAAAATTTCAGTAAAATTGAAAATTTCAGTGGCCTATAAATAACTCAAAAAAAGTCAACAATTTGTGAAAATTAAACTGTATATAGATAATATAGATAACACTAACATAAAAATTTGGTGAAAATTTCAAATATTTACAGTGATTAGTTTTTGAATTACAACCATATAAAAAAATCGATTTGGTCGAAAACTGGTTTTGCGTAAAAATTCCCGTTTTTCTATAATTTTTTTTTGTTTTTCTCGATTTTTTTGAAAACTGTTGGAAAATGTTTACTTTTGACCTCTATAATGCACTAAGAATATTCACTTTTACATCGGAAACCACCCCCAAAGTTTGAAATTGAAGCATTATTTCGACTAGTTATGCTGTACACAGACACACAAAAAAAAACACACGTCATTGTAAAATCAATACATTCATCACACTTCGTTCAGAGTCTAAAAACTAGTGTAATAATATGGTTATCATGGTAGTTCAATATGAATAAATTTGAAAATATTCAACATTTTGAAGTTATCACTTATCCTATAGGTATAGTCTTACTCTATGAAAAGTACTATTGGTAATAAGTACTTATTTATTTTTTTACATGAAATTATAATATAATATCAAATTTCTTCATATATTATTATTATAAACACGTACCTACTCGCGGTCATAGACTCATAGAATTTTCAGAGAATATAATATAATATTATAATTTATAATTATTATTGATTCATATATATCAATTTATAATAAAATATTCTATGCTCAGTCGTGTTGCTACAAAGGTATATATACTCAATCATTTTACGCTAATTGTGCTTTATATTAATTTTTTTATTATATCGACCCCCTCTCCATAACCAAGGTCTAGAGACGCCCCTGGTAATATTGCGGCTAACTAATTTAATATCCGTAATAATTTATAGTTAGGTAGGTACTTACCTATTTTGAATGCTAACTTAATTATTGAATTTTCAAATGACTTGCCTACACAGGACTTCAATATTTGACATATGATTATATATAATCATTAAATCGTGTTTGTGTTAGTGTTGGAGCAAAGCTCATTATTCAATATAAAATAGCTAGGAGCCTGGAATCTCAAGCCAACCCCCCCCCCCCTCTTTAATTTAAACGCCGAGGATTACACCAATTATGTACATTAATATGAAACTTTACAGTCCACATTTTCACATAGATCAGAAGAAACTCTAAGTAGATACCTATACAAACCAGCACCAAAAACAAATTAAACGTGACACTGACAATAATTATCAAACTTCAATTAACATAATAAGTACCTAATGTTAACCATATAAGTATATAAGCTAAAAATAAAAAATACGTTTCTAACAAATTATAACTGATAATTTATGTATTTATTTAAATTAGATACAGCAACTGGAAGGTCCTACCCTCATCTTAAAAACAATCTATGCTTGCCGCTTGGGAATTTCTTAAGACAGAATACGGTTTTTTATTCTTCGTAGGTATTTCATCTAACAAATGTACACTTACAGAATACATAGGTACCTATATAATCGTATAATCGTTTCTGACTCCACATCTCTGTTTTCAATGCCAAAACAAGTATTAGCGTGATTAAGTAAGTTATTATTGTTATATATTGTATTCATATTAAATTGTTTACATATTTATTGTTATTGTAAACTATTTATAAAATCAAAAATATTAAAATGTTTGCAAAAATATTTTTATAATTTTGATCAGCGCAAATTACTATTGGTATTTAAATGGTAAAAACTTCATTTCTTAGTTATGACTCTATAGCTTTCTCGGTGCAAAATTTTATAAGACGAAGACAGTACATGAGGGTGTAACACCCCATAACTGTTTGACGGCCGAAATAAGAAATCCATAAACTACCAAATACCTAAAGTAGAAACCAGTGACAAGTAGCCAGGATTTAAGGGTTGAGGGTGGGTGAATTTAGGCGTCGGTTGCACCGTTGCCGGTTCGAATCCGATCATGCGGGCATCGCTTTCCGGGCCGTTCACGCTGTCTGGAAAAAAAGTGGCCACCGCCTCCCACCCGGGCATGACAGAAACCTATCGGGTACCCATTAGAAATTCTGCCAAAGACGTCTGAACTAGGCCTTCAAGCCTACTCATGGACATAACATCACCATCTGCAAAAAAAAATAGGGTGAGGGAAGGGCGAAAACCTCAACAAATACTTAAATATTCAAAAAATTCTAGCAACACTTCCAAAGTTTTACTATTAAAATTTTATGTAATAAATTTACATATTTCATATAAGTTCAATTCACTATCCAAAAATATATTTTTGTTTCATTTTAAATTATACAAAACTAATAACATAAATAAATGCTAAATAAATAAATAAATAAATAAATACTTGGTAGATTATAAGAGTTTATAACATAAGTGAAATAATGCCATAAACTTTTTGCTTCTAAAAAATCGACATAGAAAACAGAGACTGGTCTATAATATAGTAATTGCCTGTACCAAAGTTTTAGTAGACGCAACACAAATTTCATGTTTTGAGCTATAATAAAAATAATCATTTACTAGCTATATGTATTTATCAAGAGATATTTACTTATATATATATTAGATACATTTTAGTATAATAATAAATTTCATAATTTATAATCTACAATCAGTTGGATTTATATTTAATTCGGGTATTTTACGGAAAAAAGTAAATTATAATATAATAGTGCATTATTCGCTGCGATTGGAATTGTTTTAATTTTAAATATTTATTGGTCAATGTCGTAGCTGGACATAGGTATATATTAATAATACGTATCTAATATCTACATTCTACATACACTATTATATATAAACAATTCATATAAGTATGTATAGATTTTATGGAGGTGGAAGTAAAATCAATGCGGCTCGTGTGGTTTTTATCAAGGCCCTCGTAAAGCATATTATGTTTATTTTCTATAATATGTACGAAAAACATAATATATTGAACTTATAGGTATACCTCCCGTGATAGTGGTATACACGATTATTGTGAGTCGTATGAATTTCTCCTCCAGAACGAGCTTGAACATAATATTTCAGTAGATTGTATTTCCATTTGAAATTAAAATTCAATACCTATTTGCATTAATATTATACAGGTTTTTCATCAATGGGCTTGGCCAAACGCTACGCAGTCAAAAACATCACATATTTGTAAACATAAATATTATTTTACATGCTTTCACAATTTCACAGATAATTTGTAATTTTAAAATGTACAAAATACTCATCCGTACTTATTTTTAATTCAGTTAGGCATAATTTTTTTAATCAATTTTTGTTGTAAAACTAATGATACCGATCTTGATATTTTGGTTCGGAATTTATAAAATTTCACAAAATATTGTTGGACGTCTGAAAGTTGGTTAGTGATCGACCTCGATATACCTATACCTATCATGCAAACATTCAAAAACATAGTTTTTATAACTATTCGATGTATGACGATTTCAAATTTATTTTATATAATTTATAATTAAAAATTTAACTTACCTACTAAGTACTAACTACAACGTAGTAGAGTTTTTTCAATCATAATTTTCCTTATTTAAATGAATTTAAAAAAAAAATTTTAAACTTTCCGTAAATTTTTAATCCATGCGCATAATATGTAATATATTATTGTACCTATGTTAAGTGTTCCTATATTGTAATTTTTTAATAAAGAATTCAGATTTATAAATATCACATTTTATTTCCTTATTAAATTTTAATATTTTGAAATAAAAATTATGATAACAGTTTAATATAAAACTCACGAATACATGTTTAGTCTAATATAACACCTGTAACTTTTATGTTTCAGTGTGGTCTACGCTTAAATTACTAGTTTAAAACTTTAAAATGTAATTCTAAAACAAAATTTTAATTCGTAAAAATAATATAAATTCCGTACTACTTTAGCCAGAAGTATGATTTAATTTATGTAATAAGTGCGATCGAATAACTCATAAATAGGTACTAAACTACTAAATATATATGAATACATTCACGAAACAATCAAGTATCAACCACTCAGAATTTTTATTGATCCGAAAACAAGAGATCACGACATGTAAAATACAAAAAAGTTATTATTGAAGACTACTAAATCTAGATAAAGTGTTCAAATTTATTTAAAAAATGACGTTTCTATACTCAACTATATATTGATAATTGAAATATTAAATGATTTAGGCAAAAATAAAGTACATGCTGCTAAAAGTTTACAGCGTTAGAAGGCTATAAATATCTTAGTTAAAGATACCGTTAAGAACATTTATCTGTGTTTATCGGTTGAATTTTTTATGATATTTAAATTATTTTGACTATTTTGTAATGTATAACATTTTTAAATTGTAATATTTTACATAACCATAACATATACACATTAAAATCATAATAACATAAAAAAACCGAACTTACCAACACAGATAATGTCCTTAACTTCAAGTTTGATAATAGATTAATTAAATTTAATATTAAAACTGACTATACAACATTGGTTGTGTTGAACTCAAATTAACTATTTTTCGCATTGGTCAGATAGAAAAAACAAATAGTGCACTAACATAAAGGCTAAAAATGATTTGTATATTGAGTATTGAACTGTTACCAAAATCGTTTTAAATTATTAACAAAAGAATAATACCTACCCTATGCAAATATAATTGAATACAAATTACTAATTTAATATAAAATGCCAATCATAAAAATGTTTTTGTTTCTCTGATTTTAATAGAGCCTAGCTAAGTATAATATTTCGTAAAAAAATCATGTGCTTAATAAATTATATTTCTTATATATTTTATAACTTAAATTATATTTTCAAAACCTAAAAATCTAATTTATTCATCATATCGATTTTCCAAAAAGTCGGTTTAAAGTTTCAACGGTAGCGTACCTAAATTAAATCACCAATATTATCGACGTACACGCACTCTTATTACGTAATAAAATTTAAATTTTATTCAATTTAAGATCAAGTTCATAATATTATGAGCATTGTTAATACTTCTGTACTTAACTAGACAAGCAAAGTCAACAATCGTGTTTCAGTGTGCCATAAAAACTTTTACATGAACAATTTTTGTTTGTCTGCTATGTAAAGTAAAAACTCTATTAGTAACAAAATGTATATATAATATGTAGAATTCTATATGTATACTAAAACAAAGTATATATAAATCACAAGCTCATAAAATGTCTATTGTCTATATAATAATTGATAAGTATAAGGTATAGATAATAGTAATTAGTAATAGGTACATTAAGAACCGATAATGACGGTAATGTAATGAAAAAACAACCTTAGCGTTATAACTTGTATTAAATGTGAATATTATAATAATATAGTTATATTATTATTAATGCTATTGATAGTTCAATATTATAGTTGACTAGTGCCTACGTTGTACATATTAGAGCCTATATGCCCTATATTATGTACTAACAACTCGTACTAGTAATAATATAACTGTTGATTCATTGATTCATAAATTATGAAAGGAAAACCAATGATGATTTTATACAAATACAGATTATAATGTGGAACGAAAACATATTAAATCTATTTAAGACTTTTTTTTTTATATTTATGCAATAATTTAACAGTCAGTTGCTTAACATAAGCCAAGGTTTATATAATTATATAATGATTTATGAAGACTTATAATTTTAATACAATTTTAAATGATAAGTTTAAATTATGTTAAGTTTTAACAAGTCAAGTTATGTCTTATGGTGACGTACTGACATTATGTTTATCAACTTTATTAAGGTATAAGAATATTTTATATTAACCAAAACTATTGGTTCATAAAGAAATTAGGCGGTAAACTGCAAGTATATAAATTAAACAGCTGAATAGGTTAGTTACAGCTTTAGCCGCTCTGGGAGAAGGGGGTGAAATAACTGTTATTTGTCACACCTGGTCGATGATTTACTGTAGGAATAAAGAGATGGGCGAGTGAGTAAGTTGACTGTAGGCTACATGTGTAGAATGGGTCACTGTAATGTACGCGTTAAATTTAAATCCTATGATAAATCATTGTATTGTTGTTTACGGGAAATGGTTCTGAACGATTCCGAGCGGTCTATGATGAGTTTATATTATTAAGTATATAATTTAGATTCTAAGTGGAGCGATGAATGTATTGATTTTACAATGATGTGTGTGTGTGCGTGTGTTTGTTTGTGTGTCTATGTAGTATGTATACGATGAGTTGTCGAAATAATGCTTCGATTTTCAACTTCAGTAGCTTTTTCGGTGGGAAATTGAATCTCGTTGGTACATTGGGGAGGTTAAAATCTCTTAGTATTTTTAAAAAGCACCGGGAAATATAAAAAAAGTTAACGAAAAACAGGAATTATTATGCAAAATCGGTTTTTGAGAAAATCGATTAAAGATATTTGGTGTACTCTCTAAAACAAATTACCGTAAATTCGTGAAATGTACACTGGATTTTTATGTTAGAATTTTCAATACTTGATAAAATTTTCAAAATATTTCCACTCGTCTTAAGTTATTAATAGATATTTTCAATTTTCAATTTTTATGGTTTTTTGTTTCTATAAATGTCAATAAAATTTTTATCGTATGGTAAAAAATCTTAAAAATTTAAGACAAGACTCCTTATATGTTGTTACAGTGTTATAGTTAAAAAATATCAAAAATATATGACTACAATTTTTTTAGTAAATATTATTAAGTCAAATTTTGATAAAACAAGTAAAAATCACAAAAATGTGCAAATTATTTTGAGTTAGAAATTCATAAAAATATATCTTTTTAAATTTAATATTCGAGAATTCAATACAAGAATCTTCATAAGCTTGTGTACTTTTATCCAATAAAAAAACCTACCGGAAAATCATATTTAATTATTATGAGCGTTTGAACTTCAAATTTTTACTACATTGGATCAATTCCCCTTTGCCGATATTCTTATTTTGTTGTTATTCAAAAATTCCATGAATTTTAGAAACTTGAAATTTACATCATATTTTTATTTAATCAATTCCTATACTTTAAAATGATTTGTTAAAAATATTTCAACTCTTTTTAAGTTATTTATAGATATTTAAAATTTGGAATTTTTTAGTTATTTATTCTATAAATATCAATAAAATTATATTCGTTGGATCAAAAAGCTTGAAAATATAGAGTACAATGTTCGCCATATATTTAGTTCAAATTTTGACAAAATTTATTAAATTGAAAATTATTAGTTGTTAAAAATTTATAAAACGTTTATAATTTACAGCTTAGGATTGAAAACTTAAAACAAAGTTTAACGTAAGTAGTTAATTCTGTAACAAAAAAAAATCTAAAAACTATACAAACACAGTTTTTTATAGTTATTTTAAATTCAAATTTGGTCAAAATTAGATATTAATTAACCAAGCCTTGCAATCCGATTCATCATAATTATTTTTTTTTTTTTTTTACTGAGAGTATAAGTAATTATTAACACCCCAGACATTCAGCTATTATTACTTTTATAAAATGTGTTATATTTAATATAATAAATTCAATTTTGTTTTTAATACGTATTTTATAGTAATAAATGATGACCATTTTTTTTAAATGTAAATGTTTTACATTTGACCATCCCCAAATATCAACTACGTTAACTTTTTGACCAGAAAAAATGCTAAAGTTAGAAATCAAAGCATTTAAAGTAAAAATTATTAACAGACGAACAAAAAATAATGTTGTATAAGATCAATACATTCATTATTCCGTTCAAAATCTAAAATATAGGTCAAGTTTCTACATTATTATCAATACTGAACGAATTAATATTTATCTAATTATTTATTTATTACTAAATGAATATTTAATTATGTACATTTAAACTTTATGCTAAACAACTATAGTCTACAATTTACTTTACCTATTACACTATTAGGAATAATTCATAAATTAACGTACGTAAGGGACGTCGCGCGTCGTATTGAGAAATGTCTATTGTGAGAACGTATAAGTATATCCACCAGGGAGTGGTTAAACTAGGGGATTGAGTAATAAAAATTTTATTTTCATTAATTTCTTGATTTTAAATTTTTCTTTTAGTTTCGAGAAAAATTGCGAATTATTTAATACCGTAGTGTTATCAATTTATCATATATATGAGACGACACGCCGCGCCGCGCGCGTTCTCGTACGGCCTGCCGAACAGTTTCAATGTGCCTAGTTATAATCATATTTTATTTCTTCAAAGCTAGAAAAAATATTAAAAACCAGGAAACTAATAAAATTACAATTTTAAAACGCCAATATTCTCAGAAAATATATCTTTTTATTTGTTTGCCAAAACATAAATATATATTTAAAAATGAAATAATTGTAGTTCTTTCCCTTTAAGGCTTATTACAAAATCAGAATTTTTATATCTCCATTATAACGTGAAATATCGCAATGGGGAAATTCTTGCGGGACACTGTATAAGTTCTATTTATATTTCACATAATCACATTACATTATTTTTATATTTTTGTTGTTAATTGAGGTACATAAGTACACAATTATTATTCTACCAATAATGGCTTTAGATAAAACGTCTGCCGCAGAACGTCAACTAGGAATAAGAAAATCCGAGTGACAAAGTTCAAATAACAATAATATTGTGTTATATTATATAATTGAACTTGAATTAATCGTATTCAATAGATATTTTCATATATTTTTTTTCTAGTGTAAACTTATTAGAATTTTAATTGATTATTAGTTTTAGATTTTTTCTACGTTTTTAATGATGGTGCATACTACATATTATTATGATGTAGGTATTAGGTAGTAGGTACTAGGAAATTTCAGTCAGATGAAAAGAAATCCAACTGATTACTGAGCACTTAAATTGCTTGTGTCACAGATAAGAGTTAGCGCATTTTTTTTTCTGGTCATCGCATATTACCTTTAAATTTTATAAAAAGATAAAAAGTCATTTCACTTTAATTTTAGAAATCATTGTGATTATAGTAATTATTGTGGATGAAAAGTTTTCTGTATTGCACGCGGGCTAAAAAGAAAAAATGCGCTTACATCATCATGACAAGCTATTAAAATAAAAAAATGTACGAGTTATTGACTACAAAACAATTATCAAATGTTAGTGATTTTGACGAAATTCGACAACATTTTAACTTCAAACGCTTATGAAAATGTAACATTAACGTTTTAAATATTTAAAGATATCTATAAGAACAACTTATGAATAACTTTGTGGTACATTTTTAAGGTTTTCAGCCAAAACTAAAAAAATTCAAAATGTTAATAATATATAAATTGTATATAATTAGTAAACATATTTTTAATATTTTATTGTGATTGGAAAATGATAATTTATTTAAGTATTAGTGGAATATTTCAATTTTAACAATTAATATGTTTTGAATATTAAGAACTAAGAAGTAATACACATTGATATCAGCTACACGTTTGAATATCAAATATTGACAAAAGTTGAACGTTTACATGGCATTGCGCATTTGTGCTATTTATTTTTTATTAATATCCAGAACATTTTTTAAAGTAAACTTGTATTACATTTTCAAACCTTAAGGGTAAAAATTCAAAATGTTATTAAGGGACACTACACCAGCATATTGTGTACAGTCTTAAAAATGTATAACATAGGACCACTTTGGTAGTAGTCCAAAGACAATACACGTGGGTGTAGTGTCCTCTTAATTTTTAATTAAAATATAATTTTAAAATTTTCGTGATTTTGATGAATTTAGACATTGCATTTTTAACGCTTATAAAAAAATTTCATTATGTACATTAGTACCTTTTTTTGATATTTTTTTAGTTACAATAAGTTGTGATTAATTTTCAATCCTTAGCTTTAGGAATTGAAAATACTATATACATTTGTAGTTAAACTGAAAAATAATTTCCGAATTTTCGAGGTTTTGTCAAAACTTTAGGACACATTGATTTTATTAGTATAAGGTAAAATCTATTAAATGATTAAGTTATACTAATTATTGTATTTAAATGTAGTACCTATAGGTACAAACCAATTAACTATCTAATATTTATAATATTTTACTGTACGGAATTTAAAAATACATTATAAATATATAAAAACTACCTTCTCTTGAGTTTATTATAATGCATGACGTGTTAATGTGAACTGTGAAAGAGTTTAATATTGGTTCACATAATACACTTATAACACATTTAGGTAAAATATACATTAATGTATTTTTAATTTTAGTTGATTCCATAATCAAACATAAATCACAAGAGATAGTTGAGTTCAAAATACATCACTATTTGTTTGATTGTTTCAATATTATTTATGGAAATTGTAGATCATATTCAGTGTTTAATTTAAATTGTATTGTGTTTATGACAGGTACTTAATGTTTTTACAAACCATTTGATAAATGTATTATTTTCCTGTACAAACATGTATTTAAAATAATAATTGTTATTATAAGGTTTTTTTTCTCTGTCTGAAACACACGCCACATGCGAATAATAGAAAATAATTTCGCAATAATCAATAAGTAGTCATTCAGACCGGTAAGCGGTAAGTATAGAAAACACGATAGATATCTAATACGTCAAAGTTATATTTGTCAGAGTTATTACAGTTTTATAATTTTGGTAACTCGATTGGAAAGTGTTATATATTATTTCAAGCCTTACATAAGATAAAATAATTGTATAAAATATATATATTTAATTTTAATCTTCATAAATTATATCATATAGGAGCTATACCTACCTACTAAACCAACAATAAAAATAAAATTAATAATAATAAAATGGCTGTAGCCTGTAGTAATATATATTAGTGTTTATAATTTATAATATATTATATTAAATAACGACATGGACACTTAAACATTGGAAATTTTACTTGTGCATAGTACCTAGATATTATTTACGCTATTATAAATAATTATATACGAAATCCAAATAATCACTTTACATCTATAATGTGTCTATTGCCTATACGTATACCTATAGTATATGGTATTAAATATTAAATGTCTTATGATAGGTATAAGATATACTCTGACTTAGATGTTATAGAAATTTGATTGTATTGATATTCTTTAATATATAACTTACGATACATTAAATTCGTTTGATTTTATATTATTTTCCAAAGGAAGTGATTTAACAACAGAAAATTCACTTATCTTATAGATTTTATTTCATCACGTGGTATAGAATAGGTATTACAATATTGCTATAGATGTTTACATGTCAGCTATAAATATATAAATATTAATAATGCTGGTAAAACGAAAGTGAAATAGAGATTAATTATTAACTATAAATATCATCATAATATTGCAATTTATCTTGGACTTTTTTTACTCGTATATTTTAAGTCGTATATCTAGTTTTTATTGTTTCGTGCATTTAAGCCAGTCTTTAGACTACATATTATGAACTTGGTAACTTTTACAGTTAGCTAATAACATGAAAAACAGTTTAAAGTATTATTATTTATTTTCATGTATTTACTCAAGCTACTTATTACTGAAATATTTTTTTTAGAAAAGTTTTGGGAAATTTAAAATTTTTGAAACCGATAACGATTAATGAATGCTAATCAACGGTCAATATGTAAATGTTTGTGAAAAAATAGAAAGTATGACGAATATGATGATAAGTTTTTGGAATTACATTTATTATGATTAAAAGCTCTCAATTCATTTGGTGCAAATGCATAATGCGATTATGCAAATACGTTAACTTTTATGCTGTCTGCGCCGTTATAATCCATGCTGGCGATAAGATGTCAAACCTTATAATGTTGACTATTTATAGAACTTAATGAACCTATATAGTAGAATGTTAATTGTTTATCAAGTTTTAGCTTCCTAATCAGCACACAGATAAGAATTCTTCACAGAATCCTGTGGTCAACACGATAAGCGTTATCATCAATATTATACTAAATTCACAATATTATAATATAGATAGTATATATATATATATATATGAGTATTGAGTAATTTATTTTTGTTTTTGTTTCTATATATGATGTCTGACTTATAATAGTTCTCATTTGTATAAATTATCTATTTATCTAACTTTAAAAATTCATTTATAAATATATTACAAGAGGTAGGAGTGAACTAGGTTACTTATATGTAGGTACTAGGTATATAGCTTAATATACATGTGTATATCTGACTACGATTCAATTTTTTTTCTACCTCGAGTGCGTAGATAGAGTTTCTCATTAACCTAGCGTTTTCCAATATTCAATTCGAGCACCCATTTAAACAGTATAAAGTGTAGTGATATACGTTAGCAGAACTCAGCTGAGGTCCCTACAAGATGACGCTCATAGAGCTACCCACCCGCAACATCCGGTTGCCCGTTTCAGTGCAAACCGCAACAACCGGTTGTACACAACTAATCTGTATTCATTCACCACGACTGGGCCCTACGTACTACGACTGCAATATCACTCACCGGCGGCGCCGAAAGTCTCTTGAGGGTCGGGCCCGACATGTCCACCGGAACGGCGTCGATCCTATTCGGAAATATCCGGCGCACCTGCCGCACGGAGTACTCGCCGAGGAACAATCAACAGCGCGACGACGCGAACGCGACGGACAGTAATAATTATTATATCGTTGCGATATCGTGTGCGAAAAAAATTCGTCTGGACTGCGCCGGAAACGATTATTTTCGATTTAGACAGTAGTCGACTGCAATAATGCGACAGCAGCGTTTGCCGTCCGAGGGATGGAGAGGGGCGCGATGTCGTCTTACGCGAAAGCACGTCGAAACGGGTGTGATGGGCGCGAAGTGCGAACGCGCAGGAGACGCGAAAACCGCGGAAAACCGGTGGTGGCGGTCCGGTCCTCGCATCGCGTTTCGGGGGAGACATGCGCGCGCCGCTCGTCGCCCCCTCCCCCATCCATATTGCGATCGATACGACGACTCCTCGCCATTCGCCAACCGCACCTCGCCGGCAGACCGGTGACCACGGAATGTATAATTAATAAATGTTATTTTATAGTATTCTTTAAATTATTATTATGCACGTATAACTGGATTTCTAAAGGTCATCCGAACACATTATTACTATTGATAATACTAATATACATAATACAAGCTGTACAATGACGGTGATGTTGGTATGTTATACTCGTCTCGTACGTCATGACAACGTTGGTACCCATCCACGGCGATTCTTTGCAATCGGAATAATATGTAATAACTCATTATTATGTTCATAACAACGAGCAAAAATATTATTAATGATTATTATTATTATTATTATTATTATATTAATCATTTTTATTCGTGAAACCGGTCCCGGACCGCGGTGCGAACAAAACGACTAGCCGCCGACGGAGACCTTGCACGGATTGCCGAGAGTGCGGGCCGTGCGCACTGCTCGTCACCTCGGGGAATCTACGTCGCTGGCCGTTTCAATATTTCTTTTCAAGGTGTAATAATATTGTAATAACGCAGGTACCCACCTACCGAGAGTTCGCAAGTACCTCCTGTACGAGATGCGCATTCGATATTATTATTATTATTATTGTTTATATATATATATATATATATTCAGGTACCTATACATTAATTACGAATTTGCGCACAGCTGTGTTCAATTTTTTTTTTTGTACACCTACATAATATTTTATTGTATACGTCAATCGCAAACAAGGAAAAACGTACTAACGTTGTACCATCGTCCATCACCACAGCAACAATATTATTAATTTTAACACGTTCAATTTGAGTATAGGTGTAATCGATGTTTGAAAGTATTACACGAGATTCCTCTTTTGCTGTTCTTACTAAAATCATTAAAAATACATGCATATATCGATATTTTTATGTACCTAGACATTTGAAGTTCAAATATTGACGAATGTCGACATTTAAACAAAACACCAGACTTAAGTAATTTTGTTTAATCTCAAAAAGTATGAATTGTTGAAAGTTTTTGACGATACGTTATTTTAAATTTTTCAGACATAAATTTTCAAAATATATAGACTAATTTCAAGGTATTTATAGTTCTTTCTGAGAAGGTTCACAATAAAATTATTCACACTATTATAATACGATATACCTAGATACCTACGTCACCAGTCGCCGCGTAGATAATAATGAATATAAGCGATTTTTGTGTAACTTAATAAGTGGTGATGGGAGTAGTAGAGCAGTCTCGCCACCCTTGGATTTTTTTTTTATATAGTTATTATCCTTTAACCATAATACCTATTATAAATAAAATATAAGCGAAATCACGATGTGTACCGGATCGTCGACACAGAATTTAACTAAATTACATAATATGGGTTCAGTACTATTTTTCCGTTATATTACTGACGTAATTTGCGCCTTTTGTACAAGACCGCCATGACTCAAAACTTGGGATCTTTAGGAAATCAGATGGACAGATATAATTTTCATAAATGGTATACTGTTACTTGGTCCTTGGAGATCATACCACAGACCCATACTCTACAACTGATCCAACAAGATGTTGTGATATTTATTTATTTATTTAAATTTTAAACGGGCCAGGCCCAATTACATACACGATAATAGTAAAGACAATCGATCGTTAAAGTAATATACAAAAATTGAATAATTAAAGAGAAAAACAATAAAGTACAATATTAATTATCATATAATATACTTATAGCTATGAATTAACAAGTAAGATATTGCAATAATTTTTGAATGAGTAGAAGTTTGGTGATATGAATAAATCAATATTTAATTTATTTATAGTTTTCATAATTCTATGATGGGGAGTATTGCTTGCATAATTAGTTACTTCTGTGTTTAGATAAAAAGTGTTTTTCGACCGGGAGTTACGAGTAGGGGTATGGAAAGAGAAGCGACTTAGGAACTCGGGACAATCTGTTTCCTGAGAATAGTTTGTACGAAAAGTACAAATCTAATCGCAGACGACGGTGTTCAAGTGTTTCTAAGTTAAGAATTGTTAATAGTGGAGTGTACGAAGAGTGGGGTTCTCTGGCTATAGAAAATTTGAATGAAAGAAAACGTAATAACTTTTGTTGAATTTTTTAATGATTTGCTTCGGAGACCATATTATTGAGCCATATTCACAAATAGAGCGTACCAAGCTACAGTAAATGGATACACATAATACATCTATAAAGTTATTAAAATAAATTATTTTAGTATTGTCAATATGGTAAGTTGAGTTAATTATAGTCAAAACACTGCATTTTTAAACTATTAATATTTAATGAATATACCTAGTAGAAGGTATATATTAACTATACCAAATAATTATGATTGTTTTTGTATAGATAACAAATTATCGTAGAAAGGTGTAGTTTAAATAGACAATATCATGAAATGTGTATAAATTATTTTAAATTTCTCTGCAACATTGTGTATATAATATAAAATATAATAACTACTTACCTACATAAAACTTTTAAATCCTAAATAACAATATTTTTGAGGAACCACAAAGTTAGGTAGGTACTAAAAACGTTATGCTTTGCTTAAGTAAGACGTATCAACCTTTATTTATATTTAAAAAAAAAAAAGTAGAATAGCTAATAATTTACCATGTAGATAGCGTTACATGTTTAATGTTTAGTAATTTAGTAGGAAAACTATAAGCCTATCGATGCAATTATTATTCTGTCTTGATAACTACCAGTTAACCGTCCTTAATTGCGTACAGTCCTCTTTATTGTAGTCCGTGGTAGCAGAATGTACAGTGAAACCTCTAAATACCGGACACTCTCGGTCGCTTAAATGTCATCCGCTATTTAAAGGGGAAATACAGTGAGTACACATTTCACCGTTCCCAAAATTCCGTCCGTTATTTGGAGATGTCCGCTATTGGGAAGTAATAATTTAATAATTTCTCACTACCTACTTTCAAACTAAATGAATAATAGGTAGTCAAAAACAAAACAATATCAAAGCCTGAATTTTTTTAGGAAAACCCAATTCCAACAAAATAAAATTAATTTAAATTAAACATGTTGTTATAATAGCAGTTGAAAAATAAAATAAATTCATAGCCAAAATTTTTTTTACAAGCATTCAAAGTTGTAATTTTGACAACAAACGTAAAAATCACGAAAATTCGCAAATTATTTTAAGCTAGAAATTCATAAAAAAAATTCTTTTTAAATTTAAGATTTGAAAATTTTTAATAATCATATCCTAGACAGATAAACCGTCTCCGCTCAGAATCGTTTTTCGTATACAATGATATAATAACATTGGACTCAAATTTAATTCCATCTATTACAGTAACCCACTTGTAACCTACTGTACAGCATAGCGACATTTACGACTTACCCACTTTTTTTAAATTTAAAATAGAATATTTTTCATAAGTTTTTTTTACAACAATTTGTAGTAATTTAAATAATATTATTTGTAAAGACTTATTATAGAATTAAAATTTTAGTTAGGTACCATAAATTATAATGTATTTGAATATAAATATATTGGTGGAAAAGATTAGTTATAGTCAGATATATAAAATATAACTATATAAGTAGGTGTGCTTATACAAAGTTATATATGACGTGTACTAAGTGCAGGAAATTTAAAACCACCATTGACATAGTTTTAAGGATAAATTGGCAACAAATAATCATTAAATAATGATAAAATATCCATAACCAGTTTTATGCATATTAAATTTAAAAAAAATAATTTTATGATAATTTTTGTCGAGTTCAAGAATTATATTGTATGTAACCAGGTAGATAACCTGTATTACAATATTTGTTCCATAAATAAAAATGCATCTTTTTTATATAAATACACAATATTAATCATTATTTCATACCTTTGGATGATATACATAGATATTAGATGCATATAAAAAACTAGCTAAAGGGGTTTTATGAGCTTATTGACCTCACCCTATCAATTGTAGGTAGTACTTATGCAAAAACAATTAATATTTTTATTATTATCGATAGGCTAGTCGCTAGTATTTACTTCTATGAGTATTAACATATTTTTATCTTTAGTCCAAATACACATTGGTCGTTAGTAATTTATGTACACGATTTCACATATTTTTACATATTTTTATTGGAATGCGTATAATTGCATATTAAGTTGTAGAATATTTACTTGATAAAAGTTATGTGGAATCGTATTTATCTAATGAACTATGAAGGTTTATAATTAATGTTTTATTTGTCATAAATATACTATTTATAAACTCACATGGACATGGTCAGTTATACTGAATAGAAGATAAGATTTTATATTATTAAGCGTGTGCGGTGTGCATGACCCCCACAAGGGGTGGAGGGATCAGAAGGACCCATGGTACTGCAGGAGCTCGGACTTTAGGGGCCCAGCGTTCATGCAAAAATGTTTCGAAACTAATTGTGATTTAAGGGGGGGGCAGATTTAGCTCTGTATTAGTGCCAAATGGGAGACCTGGGCGTGTGGACTATACCTAGTTGTTGTTCACAGGTCCTCCGCATAAAATTTTGGTCACTCATACCTAACTAAATATGTTTGGGGGCGCTTTAACATTATTAACATTTTATTTAATATAAAAAAAGTTTTTCTTTCGAAATTTCATAAATTACAAATTTATTTAAATAGACCACTGAACTCCAAGTCCAAGGACTTGGAGTAAGTCCAATAGCCCCCTCCCTTTTGGGGCCTTGCACAACACCATTTACATTTTTATAGTATTATAGTTCTATACTTCTGTTTTAAGTAAAATTGTTTTATTGAACTAAATATCAAGGGTTTTTGGAATTTTGATTATAAATTTAAATCTTGTCATGTCAGTATTATAGTATGCAATTCAGAAACTGTGAAAGAATGTTTATTATTCTCGTTTAAAAATTTATTTGAGCATAATATTACATGATTTAAAAAAAATAAAAATAAATTTTTGTGTGCAGAAACTGAGATACTGATATATAGTATATATATAACTGTTTTAGTAACAATAATAGAAATGAAGGAACACCCAATAAATTGCAAATAAAACAAAATTTAAATAAGTTTCTGGAAAGTGGGATTAATGTAAAATTCTAATATCAAAGTAAATAATATATTATAAAATATTTTTTAATGCATTCTACAAGATTAGATAGGTCTTTAACTTAATACGATTTATTACTATTAAGATCATGCCTCAGAACCCAATTAGCTGCTGTTAAAATATTTTTTTTAACACAATACCACAGTAGGTTAGTAGTTTTATTTGCTTGATTATGTCTTCTTCCATTTTGTTTTATTATTTTAATCATAAAACATAATTTTGTGACTTGGATTGACGCAACATTAGATATAGAGTTAAATTAGAGAAATTAATATCGGAGGCTATTTTTAATAATGTCTTTTAGTCGATTCTAATGCACAATTAAAGTCTTCCGGGTACATGTTCATCAAGCGCACTCGGACGTTTTTGTCAAGCGATTTCCTATCTTGCTCACGTTCCGAGCGCACCACCACCACGTGATCCAACTTCCGGAGATTAGGCAAAAAAGAGATGACTGTGCTCCGGTAACACGGGAACACGCACATCGGATTTTTGTGCAACGTCAATGTTCGCAATTTATTCAGTTTTCGCAGTTTGTACGAGTCCACACAGTCTTCAATGTTGTTCTTGTGCAAGTACAACATTGACAGATTTGGAAAAAGCAGGAATTCCTGGAACCATTTACACCATTAACGGCATCATTACAAATTGATGTTATGTACCAATGGTCCATGAATAATTCTATCGAGAAAAAAAATAAATTATGATGCGCGGAGATATGGGACACGGAACGCGAAGTGCGTAATAATTTTTAACTTAAATATTTTCATGCCCATTATGTTTGATCGTTCCGAAAAAATTACGAACAATATCTCAGAAGTTATAAGAATATCATAAAATAAAAGGCGGGCAAGTGGGTAAAGCTGTGGTCTACATTAGAAAATTAGGAGTCTAGAGAGTCACCTGTAATAGATGAGATACATTTTTATTCAATAATCATTGTATATGCGAAAGATAACTCGGAGTGAAAACGGCCTGTGTCCTATATAATTTCTACACCTATATATTATAATTACTAAGTAAATTGTATAATATTATTGTGATTTAGTAAAATATTTTATTATTAGGCATTATAGTACCACAGCGAGTTTAATTAATTTTTACAAAAAAAATTGCATTTGAAAATGTCATTGTGCATATACTGTATATACAATAATAACAACTCAAATTGTTAGGTATTCTTGGTTTTAATATATAATTTCGTCCAAATTTAAACTTAAAATGTCAGTAAAAAATAAAAGTAGTTAAATATTTTTCATATTTTTTGGTAATAGTATGAACTATTGATGGGAATCCTTGTTTTAAATTTTAAATTCTTAGGTATAAAAATTGAACATTTTAGAATCTTTCAACAACAAAATAATTTTAAAATTGTCAATACTTTTATGAATGTAGTCAAAAGTTTAATAGTTAAACTACTTAAATGAAAAATCTTACTCATGGATCTTTAACATTTATCAATTGCTAAATAAATTAACAACTTAAGAGCCTTTATTTTAGATTTTCAAGCATTTTGACCCAACGAAAAAAACTTATTGATATTTATAGAAAAAATTTTGAAAATTATAACCCGTATGGAATATGCTGCTGTAAATATTTGAAGAACAGTTTTGGTGAGTGTCCACGGTTAATATTTTTTGAACTAAAACACAATACCAAATATCGTAATAATTTTAAATTCAAAGGCTCATAAAAAAATGAATGTATTAATCAGATTAACTTTCTTTTTTTAAAGTATCAAAAACACTAAAAATAATCAAAATTGTCTTATATTTATCTCAAACAAATTTTAAATATTTTAAATTTGTATGATAACTATAAAATGCAGATTTAAACTTTCAGTGAAAATGCCAAGTTTCTAGTTTTAATCAATTACAATCACAAATGACGATCCTAAAAAATACCAATTAATAATTATAAACTTATATCGTATTATAATAGTAGGTAAGTAATATAACAGTACATACTTACGTCACTGATTGAATTTAGGTTATTGTCGGATAAATCTAACCACGAAAGATAATCAGCCATTTCGAAAAGACGATTAGCCAGGTTTCTCAGACCATTGACGTTCTTCAAATTGTTTTTGTTCAGCCAAAATGAACCTGTCCTGTATCGGTTGCTTTTTGGGTTTTTCTTTGGTGCTCCTCTTAATCTCAGTGGCAGTGGTTCTTCGTTTCCGTTTAACTCTGAAATCACACAAGTTATTAACTTTATTAATGTTTTCGTAAATATTTACCATGATATATTATTAGTTATTAATAATGATGAAATTATACACAAGTATAAAATTGTTTTATATGAACCAATGCCATTAAAGACATAAACATATATGTACAACAAAATATGACAAAATTATCGTTTATTATAGATAGAATAATATAAAGTTTGTTTCATATAGGTATTTGATATTTTTGATCATATATCATTTAATGTTTGCATAATTAAACAAAAAATTAATCAGATAATTATTTTTTTATTTTTTAGTATTTATAAGTTATAACTATTAAAAATCAAATGCTCTACACTTCCGATGCAGTTCTTCACTGCTCAGAGCTAATGAAAAATGTTGGGTCATATATTATCCAACGTGTGCCAAGTCCGAGTGTATTTTGGCTTACACACATATCTTTTTTTCACAATTAAACTACACGCCAGCTTTCTCTTGACCATTTTACAAGCAATCGAAACATTTAGGTAGGTATCTAACGTACATTTTTAAATTTTTATAATTCAACCTGAAACGATCATTAATATAAATAAGAAATAATTGAAAAATAATAAGTTGTTTTTCGTATTTAGATGCTGAATTCACTTCTGTTGCAATGAAGAAGAATGCGTAGTAAGATAATGACATATGCTATACTTTTAACTCTTAAGTATTTATTCCAGGATGGTAGTTTTGTTAAGATAACAAATAATACGCCCTCAATATGATAATAATAATGAAATTATACTAATAAAAAAAAAAACATGACGTGACGATCAAATTTTCACGGAGAACACCACCGTGGCTTGCTGTTAGGGATGGAAATTACACATAAGTACATACCTATTGCCTATACACAATACCATCAATACAATCAATACAAATAGGTATGCTTAGCTCTTGGCTATGTATACCTTCAAGTGACACAAGATTCCTGTAAGAAAAATCCAATGGCTTTGCGCATTTAAAATATTGGTAAGCCGTGTTACATTTAGACTCGTCATCCTGTGACATTTGATGACGTTTGCGTGTAAATAGACGAACTTAGTTAAGTGAATATGTTTTTATCAAAATGTGTTGTGTGTGATTTACGTAATCGATTGTGTTTTTAATTTATTTCATCACAATGCACACACGGAATTAAACAAAATATAGTCGCCGTGGTTGCGCCGTTGAGTTTAAATATTCACAATTTTGTAACATAATGTTTAGATACTGTACAGAAGCGCAACTTGCATGGTCGAGAAACATGTGGATAAGTCACATAAGTTACCTAGATATTTACTTAGATATATTTCTAATGGAAGATATACAAAAAAAGATAACTAACTATAAAAGTATAGATGATATTATTTATATCATATAAATAATAGTTCAATAAACGTGTGCTATGTGATGGAATCTGTGTGGCATCATGGCATTAACCTGTGTTTTCTATATTTTTTTACAAACCAATAAACATGGACAAAATCTCGAGGGTGCGTGGAATTAGGGTTAGTGTTTGTGAGTCAATCATTAATTATATTCTTCATTTTAAATTATCTCTTTTAAGTATACTCACTTAAAAATTCGTAGAATATTGATTATTGAATAACTAATAGGTACCGGTGGTTAAATTTTAATAAGTACTTATCTAGATATTGTATTACCTACCTATCAAGTAAATTTTTAATTCAAACATATGAATATGATATACCATCTACCTAAACATTAAATGTAAATCTTATGACGAAATTCATCAGATCTAATATTTTTATAGAAATATTACTTTTATATGTTATTAATTACCTATTTAAACTATTAAGTTAACTCCCTTTTAGTTAATATCAAACAATAAATATTCACCTTTATTTTATTTTGGACTCGTCACATATATCCTTTGAAAATTAGATGAAATAGGATCTCCAATCTTACCTAACCTAAATTTAATGCATCTCATATAGGTAGTAAAAATGTTTTGATTTGTAAACTGAAAAAGAAACTTGGGTAGGTAATGTAATCTACTATGGTAGTCACTAAAAAACATGTTACGATGTAATAGTGTCAGACTAATATTGAATTAGATATCTGGATTATCCTGGATGTTAATATAATTTTAACGAGTATAGTCGAACGTATAATAATAATATAATATATTGAAACAAAATGTTGATGTAATAAATTATTTTACAGATCATCTGGTACCAAATCAAGGAGCAAACAATGTACCTACATATTATATAATATGTAGCGGACTGAAGAATTTACAAATGTTGTTACCTAATCTAAAGTTTTATCTAGGTACCTGGTAGAAGAACTTAATAAATTATAATATGGAACCATGAAAAACAGGGGCGCATTAAAGGGGGGAAGGGATGTTTGCCCCAGGTGGAAGTTTTCTGGGGGAGGTAAATTATTTGAAATTTTGTTTTTTATGTACCTCACTGAGTCAAAAAGAAAATATACAAATTTCATAATATGATGGAAAACTCGAAATTGAAAAACGACTAATAATTATTATTATTAGTATTATAACAGGTTAGGTTAGACTCTAGAAATTTACCCACAAATAATATTTTTAAATTACAACTTAAAACTAAAATTGTTATTCTTGATTATTTAATATGTAACTTCATCCAAATTTGAACTCAAAATAACTATAAAAAACTGTGTTTGAATAGTTTTTAGGTTTTTATAGAGCAGAATAAATTATCCACTTACGTGGAATCTTGTTTTAAATTTTAAACTAAATAATTTTTGTAAAAATTTGAACTTTAAATAGTTATAAAAAAAAACTTGAGTGTGTATTTTTAATATTTTTTAGCTGCGATTTTATCAACTTAAGGGAAACCTTGTATTAATTTTCGATTTTTTTTACCCAACGGATAAAATTTAATTAACATTTATAGAATAAAAAACTAAAAAACAGAAATATTTCAAATATCTGAAAATAACTTAAAAATTGTTGAAATATTTGGAAAATTATATCAAGTATAGAGGAATTAATAAAATAAACATATATGGTGTGAATTTCAAGTTTTTACAGTTATTCGTTATTGAATTGCATTTAAAAAATATCGTTACACGAGAAATCTAGTGAATATGCAATGTTGTAATTCAAATGCTCATAAAAATTTAATTTGACTTTCCGATAGATATTTTTTATTTGATGAAAGTAGACTAACTCATGAAGAATCTTGTATTGAATTTTAAATCTTAGATATGAATAGATACATTTTTATGAATTTCCAACTCAAAATAAATTGCAAATTTTAGTGATTTTTAAGTATATTTTGTCAAAGTTCGAACTTTCGATGCTTGTAAAAAAAAAAAAGCGGGTAAGTCGTGGATGTCGCTCTGCTGTATAGTAGCTAGGTTACAAGTGGGTTACTGTAATGGATGGAATTAAATTTGAATCCAATGATATTATTATATCATTGTATACGAAAAACGATTCTGAACGAAGACAGTTTATCTGTCTAGGATATATTATAGATTATTAAAAATTTTCTAATCTTAGATTTAAAAAGAAAAATTTTTATGAATTTCTAGTTTAAAATAATTTGTGAATTTTCGTGATTTTTACTTATGTTGTCAAAATTCAAACTTTGAACGCTTGTAAAAAAAAATTGTGCCAATATATTTCTTTTATTTTTCACCTGCTATTGTAAAAATATGTTAGGAGCCTTATATTAAATTTTCAAATCTTAGATATAAAAGGAAATTTTTTTATGAATTTCTAGCATAAAATAATTTACGAATTTTCATGATTTTTACGTATGTTGTCAAAATTCAAAATTTGAAAGCTCGTAAATAAAAACTGTGACTATATTTTTATTTTATTTTTCACCTGCTATTGTAAAAATGTGTTAGAAGCCTTAAAATGAGTTTTATATAAAAAAATTTTTTGTAAATACATATTATTATTTTGATACGTACTATGTATAATTTAGATTTGACTGGTTTGGAACTATGTGTGTAGTACGAAAATTTGAATACTTTAGGGACTGGTGGCATATACGCATATATAGTCCTATAAGTTAATACTTATTTTTATTTATTACTGCTATAACCAAAAGAACCGGTAAGAATCATGCAAAGAAAATGCCAATCTTAATAACTGGTAAAATTTTCAAGTATCTAGGACTTATACTTTTTGAATAATAACAAATATTTAAAATCGTTTCAGGATAAATCGTTATCGTTACGCTATTTCGTAAAAATTTAAAATTCAAACGCACTTAAAATTTTTTCTATAATGATACTTCGAGTTTTCTCTATAGCTACTTGAAGGAAAACTTATGGAGAACTTAGTGTTGTATTTTTAATCCTTAGTTATAAACGCAAAAAATTTTATGATTTTTCAACTTCAAAATTACTTTTCGCGTTTTCGACAGATTTCGTAAAATTTTGAACTATAAAAGCTTATTAAAAAAAATTGTGACTTACGATTTTTAATTTTTTTTAGCTACAATAAGAAAAACTCATAAGGAACCTTGTATTAAATTTTCAAGTTTTTTTGGTCGTCCAACATTTTTTTACCGACACTTCAAAAAAAAATTCTCAAAAAAAGTGTAAATTTCAGTGGTCTATAAATAACTCAAAAAAAGTCAAAAATTTTTGAAAATTAAACTGTATATAGAGAACACTAACATAAACATTTGGTGAAAATTTCAAGTATTTAAAGTGATTATTTTTTGAATTACAACCATATAAAAAAATCGATTTGGTCGAAAACTGATTTTGCGTAAAAATTCCCGTTTTTCTGTCATTTTTTTTTTTGTTTTTCTCGATTTTTTTGAAAACTGTTGGAAAATATTTACTTTTGACCTCTATAATGCACCAAGGATCTTCAATTTTACATCGGAAACCACCCCCAAAGTTTGAAATCGAAGCATTACTTCGACTAGTTATGCTGTACACAGACACAAAAAAAAAAACAAAAAAAAAAAAAAAAACACACATCATTGTAAAATCAATACATTCATCACTTCGTTCAGAATCTAAAAGTATTTTTAATATTTTTTAACTACCACTGTGACAATATATAAGGAGCCTTGTATTAAATTGTTTTACCTAACGAATAAGATTTTGATTTTATTGTAATTTATAATAAAAGATTGAAAATGTCAAATATCTAGGTATTAATAACTAAAAAGATTTGAAATATTTTTAAAATGTTATAATGTATAGAAGATGCCAGTATAAATAATATTCAGTGAAAATTTCATGTGTCAACAGTTATTTGTTTTAGAGTTACAACAACATCTAAAATCGATTTTCTCAAAAATTGATTTTGCATAAAACTTCCTGTTTTTTCTTTTGGTTTTTCTCGGTGCTTTTGAAAACTATTGGGAATTTCAAAATTTGATGCACCAAAGCACCAACTAGTTCACTTTCCAACTGGAAAAGCTACTGAAGTTGAAAATTGAAGCATTATTTCGACAACTTTGTCTAAAGACACAAAAAAAAAACATTGTAAAATCAATACATTTATCGCTCCGGTCAAAATCTGAAAATACTACTTTTGGTAAAATTTATTTTTTTGATTTCTTGGCAACAAAAAAAAAGAATGAACATTGATAAACAACAAGTTAATGAAAACTGCATGTGTAACTTTTAAAGTTTCAACAAGAAAAATGCAAATATAGGTATGTGAAAAATGAATAAAATGCACTAAAAATACTTTAAAAATGCAAAATAAAAATTGTACCATTAAATTCTAAACTTCATGAATCAAATTTATGTATAGACGAGCATCGAATGTGGGCATTAGAAAAAAAGATGCAAATGTATCCAATTCCTGGATCTAATAATTAATATGGTTAATAGGAAAATTCTAATTTTAGTTATACCTGTATGCTTTGCGTGTGTTATTGTTAATTCTCATTATCTTTCTGATAATATTATGTACCTACTATTAATTAATATACATTTATACTGGACAGGCCCTCAGTAGACTGGCTACGGATATATGTAATGCAATTGTTTGTTCGTTTTAATTTTAAATTACTTACAATATTTTCTTAACTATGTCGGGGGTCGAGGGGTTGCAAAACAAAAGAAAACCAAGTGGCGCAAAGTTTAGATATTTAGCCAAACAAAAGAAATAGAAAATCAAAGAATGAGTTTCGAGTTGTTTTGAATTGAATTTTGTTTTTAATAGTAGGTACAATTAGCAAAACCATTTTATTTATTATATTATATTTTTTATTCGTAACTGTTATTAACTTTCAAGTTTGATGGTTGATACATTATAACATTATGTTCAAATTTAAATGAACGAAAAGCAACTGATCTAGATATAAATTAAAGCTTTGGTATTTATTTATTTTTTACTTGAATCGTTTGGATACTTTCTTACTTGTTAGCGTACATTGAACATTGTAAGTATATACTGTGTGTTCAGTGTTCACCAATTTAGGGAACACTGAATTTCTCGGCAGAATTCGTTTGGAATAAATCGATTTTTTTTTACAAGTTGGTGGTATATTAATACCTACACATTTTTCGATACATTTCAAAAAATTTTGAAAATTCGGATAGGCCTATTTTTTTAAAGTAATTTTCATGTATCAACTATGACTCTAAGTTCAATATTGACTGAATAAGAACCATGTCAATTTTATTAAATAATACATTTTTAAACATTATAGTTAATTCTTATTGGTTACTTTTTGTGCGTATTTTTTTTTTTAGAAATGTTATAAACAAGACTAACATAATATGGAATATGGATACAACACTATTTATTAATAAATCGACTAGGTAC
Source organism: Diuraphis noxia (assembly GCF_037042655.1). Taxonomy (NCBI): domain Eukaryota; kingdom Metazoa; phylum Arthropoda; class Insecta; order Hemiptera; family Aphididae; genus Diuraphis; species Diuraphis noxia. Next base: position 90,863,145 of record NW_028301711.1, on the reverse strand, counting down.
AACTGAACAATAGTTATTTTATAATTATACAATAAATTAAATAAATCGTTCAAACGTTCAAAGTTTGTCCTCTATTTTCAGCACGACGGAGCTCCTGGCTCATATTATTAGAGATCATTTAAATCGGGCATATGAGTGAAAATGGTTTGGCACTTATGGCCCCTTTAAATGGCCAGCAAAATCTCCAGATATTACTTATTACTCAACTTGATTTCTTTTATTATAAAACAATAGTCTACGCAGATCCACCAGTAAATCTAGCAGATTTAAAAAATAAAATCGTGGTTGCGTTACCTTACCAAAAATCAAATAATGTCAGCAACCAAAAGAGGATGTCTACAGCGTTTCCAATTATGCTTCGACAATCACGGAGCAAACTATGAACAATTTATTTAATTTATTGTGTAAATATAAAATAACTATTGTTCACTTGTACCAGTTGTAACTAGTCGATTTTTAATAAATAATTTTGTATCCATATTATGTTAGTCTTGTTTAATTAAAATAGGTATTGCTATTTAAAAAAAAGCGCATGTGCGTGCGCAGACCAAGAAAAATGTGTATTCATACCACCAGTTTGTAAAAAAGAAATTGATTTATTCAAAACAAATTCGGCCGAGAAATTCAGTGTTCCCTAAATTGATGAACACTATGTATAGTGTATACTGACGATTTGAATACATAATTTGTCGAAAAATTTATTCAATAAAAAAATTATCTAATTCTTCTTTAAAAGCTACTTTTCCTATGTTCTTATAATTTTAAGAATCTTTGGTTGAATTTCATGCACAAATACGAGTGGTGAACATTACTATCATTTTCAGTACTTCGACATGTTAAAAATTATTTGAGATCCACCTTATCTCAAAATAAAATTTCTTCGATTTCATTGCTATCAATAGAAAATTATATTCTTAGGAGTATTGATTGTACAAATATAACAAGAATTTGTAGACAAAAAAAATAAGAAATATTTTAATTACTGTAATTTAATATTCGTTATTTAAATTGTTTAATATATAGATATATTTTTTATTACAAGTTAATGCTTCATATATAGGCACTCCATAAATCACTAAAAATATAATTTTTTCTGAGTTTTTGAAAAATGAATTTAACAGTTAATTGCAAAAATTCAGAAATGTAATTCAGAAATAAGTTCTTGTAATAGTGACTACCCTATAGATACCTGTCCTAAAATAATATAAACCAAGGAAGTAGCAGGGGGAGCGTGGTCTATGCTGTCCAGACACATAATTATGTATGTATACACGCTTGTATATCATAACAGTATAAGGTAGTTTTTTTAGAGGCTCTCTCCCGAAATAAAATCCTGGCTACGGTTACGCCCCCAATAGGAACTTCAATATGAACATCTCTTTGATGGTAAATATATATTATATCAAAATAAATCTTACCTTGCAGCTAGTAGCTAATTTATGCACATTGGTGTGGCCTCCCTATTCCAAATCATTAACCTCTCAATCAACTTCATTGAAGTGTTTGACCATCACGAAATATTCTTATTAAAAAACCCTAAGTTGTTAAATAATAAATCGTAAAATCAATGAATTATTAAGATATATTCCTAAATAATTAGTTTATACCTGAACACTATACACAGATACTTATTAGCACTTTAAAATAGATAAAATATTTTATTTAAGAACTAAATAAAATGAAAGGTCTTCACAAAATTAATAAGAAAAAAAATAAATGCAATAATAAAAACAACCACAAGGATTATATATTATTATAACTGCTATGTATTTCAAATTAAAAGTTATTAAATTAATCTTAGCATAACAAAGGTAATATGTATACAACATAATTATAACATAACATAAATAATTATAAAACTAAATGCAAGTTATAGGAAAATTTAATAATGGACCTTAAATGGTCAAATAATTTAATCTAATCAGTCCATATTTAGGTTGTTTAAATAAATAATAATCCAATGGAACAACAAACTGATTCACCATCCATCATTATCAGCTTGCTGCAATAAAGAACAAAAAAACAAAACAAAATTGAAAATAATTGCATTACACATATTTTAGTTAGATAATTTAATTTAGGAAACCCTTAAAATTAAGAGGATGCCAAAGCACTTTTTACTATCCAAACACAAATATACCAAAATAGGTTAAGCAAAATCAACTCAACCTGTATTCTTACTGAAAGTAACATATGCAACCATATGAACAAATTCACCTACTAACTAAGCAACTATCTTATTAGTTGTAATTGAGTTAATTGACATGCTTATAACTTAAATGGAAATTAAAATAGCCAATGTATGAGTATAATATTTTTAGTTTAGTACTATCAGAGTGAATTCATTAATATAAAAATTTGCCATTTACTATAGTGCACATGGGACAGAAACAACATAAAACATAACCCATTAATTTATTTATTTATTTAAAAACATACTTCACACTGTTAATGTGGAAAAATTTATCAATTTAACTAACAAAAAAAAAATTAAAATACAAAAATATATTTACCGTAGTCACTCTATAGTCACTGCATGCGGTACTACTTCCTCCATAGGAATCTCCTCCACCACCACCACCACCACCGCCACCACCTAAAAATGACGGCACTTCTTGTTCAGCCTGAAAATTAAAAATATATAATAATTCATCAGTAGAAAAAAGTTTTAAATTTAACAGACCTGTTTTAGAATCCTAACAAGTTCTGATGATAAGTTATTATCAGTAGAACTATCATAAAATGAAACTGCTCTGCCAGAATTACCCAGTCTTCCCGTTCGGCCAATTCGATGCACATACTCATCAATAGAGCTTGGCATATCAAAATTTATAACACAGTTAACACCCTTGATATCTGAACAAAACAAAATAAGATAACAAACAGCAAAAAAAAAAAAAAATGTAGATATCACAAACCCAGGCCTCTAGCAGCAACTGCAGTAGCAACTAAAATTTTCATTTTATTACTCTTAAAATCTCTTAGGGCTTGTTCTCTCTCTGGCTGTTCACGGTCACCATGAATACTAGTTGTAGGATAGTCTTTTTCACTTAAAAATGCAGCAATGAAATCAGCATTTCTTTTCTGTTCCACAAAAACCATTGTCCCTTTACAATCTCCTAAAAAAAGAATAATTCCAATACATGAACAATCATGACATACATAAATAATTTGCAAATAAATTTTAAGTAATCAATAACAACCTAAGGATTCTAAAACTTTGATCAGTTCTTTCTTTTTTTCAAACTTGGAAACCTCTCTAATTTCTTGTTTAACATCTTTGCATGCTCCTCCAATTTCACCCACAGCAACAAATACATAATTTGGTTTCAAATAATCTTTAGATAACATTTGAATATCCTCTGCCAATGTTGCAGAAAACAGAAGTGTTTGTCTAGTATTCTTCAAATTAAATTTAAAAAAAAAAAATAGCGTTATACATTTCACAAATTATTTAAAAATATTTGTTCATTGATATTTATAAAACACATGATGGTATTATTACTTACAACATCAACCATTGTTTCATGGTTTAATATTTTCTCGATATCTGGCTTGAAACCCATGTCCAACATTCTATCTGCTTCATCTAACACAAAGAACCTTAATGATTTAAATGATACGTATCCACGACCCACAAAATCATTTAAACGTCCAGGTGTTGCTACTAATATATGAATACCATTCTATAAATTAAAAAATACATAAAATGAAATTTGAATATTTAAATTAAATTTGAATTAAAATTTACAGCCAGTGTTCCCCTTTGATGTGATGTTGCAGTGCCACCATAGAGAATTGATTGTTTAATACAAGTTCCACAGGTCAACTTAAATACAACATCACGAATTTGTATTGCTAATTCTCTTGTTGGTGACATAATAATACATTGAGGTTCACAGTAATCCCGATCATAAACTAAATCTTGAGGTTGAGAAAGTAAAGTATGCACAATTGGCAAAACAAATGCAGCCTATATATAAATGCATTATATTATAATAATTTAACCAACAATTATAAGTTTTTAAACATTACTCACAGTTTTACCAGAACCAGTTTGGGCAGTAGCCATCATATCTCGTCCACTAATAATAACAGGAATACAATATTTCTGAATCGGAGTAGGTGTGGTGTAATTGCATTTTATCAATTTTTCTATTAATACTTCACGTAACCCTGAACTCTTAAAGGATTCAATGTGTTTTGGGACGGAATCACCACTAACTTTTACTTCAATATTTTCGTATTTGTTGAAATTGCTTCCAACCCCAATTCCATATTCATCATTTTCATCAATTTCTGGAGGTATATACGTTGGTCTGGGTTTATCAGAAACTGGAGGTTCACCATCATCACCACCAAAGTTTCCATCACCTCCTTCTTCATCATCATTACTTCTTTCCATATTTCGGCCTCCACCTCTGCCACCTCGTCCTCTGCCGCCCCGACCACGGCCACGGTATCCACCTTCACGTTCTCCGTCATCATTAGTGGACCATTCATCTGCACCACCGCTACCGCCATTTCCCCAACTATCACCATTAGAAGCTGAGTTGAAGTCATCATTATTTCTATTATTATAGTTTCCTCTTCCACGACCTCCTCCACGATTACCACCACGGCCGCGGCCTCTTTGGTACGAAGAACCAGACTCTTCATCATCCCAACCACTTTCAGACATTATAAATTCTAAACAAAAAATTATATTTCAAAAAATAAGTTATGTAGGTGAATTTAAAAATTAAAATCAATCCAAAGTATGGTTATAGTTTTACATAAATATGTATATCAACCCTTTCACTGCTATTACATCTGAAAAATGTACACATTTCGTCTATTCACTGCTTCAAAAATCCTATTACGTTCTGTATTTTATACTATATATTATATATTATCATTTGCCGATAATCATACAACTTCAAGAATCCCGAACTCTCATTATTTTAAGCTTAAAAAATTAGAACATTTTAAATAATTCAGAATTTGTTTAATTCAACAGTGAAAAGGTTAGTGTAGAAGTTAAACAAATATTTTAAATCACTGTATTTAGTTACTTTACAATATTATAAGATTAATTATTTATGAAAATTCTAACATTTTAAATTTTAAACACCTTTGTGTTTGTTTGTGGACTAAACTACAGATTATCATTGTATATTCAGTTTCTTTATCAAAAACAGAAAAGTTAGCAGTTCACATTTCAATATTTCATATTATGTCTTTATTAAAATAAGCCAACACTAACAAATGCATTCCTTGGTCACGTGAAAAATATACAGAGATGTTACAAAATTACACTATTTTTTCACAGTAAGAACAAACCTCAATGGCAACTAGCATGGTATGGATAAAAACAAAATGTATGCCCGACAACTCAAATTCAAATGTATATGTATACAAAATACAAGGTATATCAGAAAGACCTGACCAAAAAAAAAAATTTACTAATTAAACGTATGACAAAAATTGTTATTATATGATCAGTAAATAATTTAAGAAAAAACTCGTGTCAGCTAATTCTCAAAAATCATATTTTTAAAAAAAGAATTACGAATTACGTTCCAAATTGATTTTACCAAAATAATATTGAATTTTAAAAAAGTACTAAAAATAAAACTACTTGACTTAGATAAATCTTTTTACCGTCAAAATTATTCTTAAAATCAGATTTACAAATAGACTATATTGAATTTATCCAAACAATTTTTTATTAGATTAAATTTTTTTTATTTTCAGTACTAAAAAATAAACATGAAAAAAATTATCATATATGTAGCGCTAGGGTAGAAAAAAAGACAAATAAAAAAAACTGATTTGAACAAAAGTTATTCCAAATGTCAGTTTGATCTGTTCCACCCTAATACAAACTTATTACTAAGGCTCAGACTGTGTTTGGCAGGGTATTACATTTTTTGTTAAGTAAGCCTGAAGTTAGTTTCAGAACACTATGCGAAAAGTATTAGGTTTAAAGTGCATATATAGTGATTTTGAAGTTTAAAGAATATGTTTCTTAATTTTACTATTTTTTAGAACATATTTGTTGATGATCAATAAAAAATTAATAATTAGTCATTTGAAAATTCTTCAATAGAAAAATAAAAATAATATTTGTTTTAAGTTTTCATTAGGTATTATTATATCATAATTTTAAAATTCTAAGTATTGTAATATACTATATTAATATGTGCACACTAGAAATCTACTATGGGAATACAATTTTATTTTATTCCTTTACTATAAATATTACCATTTATGTATTTAATTAATTCTATAAATTTAATTTCTGGATATTGTGTTTAAAAATTAAAAATCAATATTTACTAATATTTGTATTATTTTAACATTTTTGTATTTATGAATACTAAAGGTACATCAACAAATCCAGCAACTTATGAGTAGTATTGACAGATAAACATAATTTATTAAATATTTGTTTATGAAAATGTTGAATTAAAAAAAGTGCTTATTTTTAAGCACATATTATGCACATGCATATAAGTACTATTTAAGTGCATTAAGTTCTAAGCCCTAAATGTAATATTTAATTAGGTAGGTAATAGTTATATAAAAACGTTTTCTATCTTATATTGCTCAATACTGGTACAAAATAATGGATAAGATGCCTAAGAGATACAAATAAAAATAATAATAGAAATAATGCATCAGTTAGTTAGGTTGCCGTATTTTTTTCCGTTGAATTTTTCAATGGGTGTTTTCTTAAGATTCTCTCAAATTAGCTAGTCAGAAAACACTGATGTTTCTATTAAACAAATAACAATTTTAGTTTTTTTTTTTTTACCATTTACTATTAAATGTTTAAGTTATCAGTCAGAGTTAAACTAAGAATAAAAGTTTATATTAATTTAAATATTTGACGGCCAATAATAAATTGCTTAATAGTCACTGAAGAAAATGTGTTATTTTAAATAGTAAGGTAGGTATATCATAAAAATAAAATAAAAGGGATATAATATCTATACATGAATTATACTCCATACATGGAAAATAATGTAAATTAAGAGTCAATAAATAAAAGATTATATTATAGTAACAGTTTATCTATTATGTTAAAAGATTATACTTAATTACAAGTCAAAAGTTGGAATATAGGTACCCCTATTATATTCTATATGGCCTAATAAATTTATATCCACAACCATTACTATGTTTATATGATGGCGTTAAAACGGTTTGAAATTAAATTAGTTTTAAATTCTTAAACTACATAGTACAAGAATACAAGTTTTTAAAGTTAAATCATATATAGGTAGAACACAAAAATGTATTTAAAAACATATCTAACAAAGAAATTATAACAAGCTCTATTACAAATTCTCTTTAAATAAACAATCTAAAAACACTTATTAGTAAGGTAAATGTTATTTAAGAACTATATCATCAAAATTATATAGAATTCTGAATTATTACTGTCATAGAATCTTTCCGTGTACCTATTAGCATATCAAATTTAACAAAATGCTTTTGACAAGATTCATTATACCAAATTAAACATGCCAATAGATTATGGTGTCTGGCACCAGAGCGGCAGAGCTGGAGTTTTTTAGTTTTTTGCATTGTATTAATTATTAAGTTATTAAATAATGTGTTGATAAGTAGGTTCTTATTTTAATGTATTTCAAAATCTTTTTTGACAACTTAAAAATACTATGAACATTTTAATATACACAATAAATAATACCACAATCAAAACTTAAAATAGTACATACAAATTGTTTAATATCAGTTATTATACATAAAAAGTAATTGTTACGAGTAAAAAATAAATATTCATTATAAACCTTGATACATGTTTTTTAAACCTACCATAGAACAAAATGATAACATACCTAATAATTATAATATATGAATAGGTTAGGTTAAACAAAAATGTTAAATAAAAAAATTCTATAAAATGTTTTATGAAGCTATAAAAAATAGCATATATTACTATCATATCTCTTAGTGTATGGACAGAGTAGAATAGATGATAGCCAAAATTAATTAATTTAATTTCTCATGAACATATACACTTAGTATTAAGAAAAAGACAAACTTTTCTTTTATTGAATTTTCAAGGATCAAAACAAAATTAGGTAGATAAAAATCAAAAAGTATTATATTCGAATAATATAACCTAACATATTATTATACATAATTAGTAGATGTATCGACAATTTGAAGAACAAATCAATTACTTAATGAAACTGAACTTCACTGAACTAGACATATAACTATCAAATGCATCCCCAAAATAAGACATAATATATTTTATAAATAGTATCTATACCTGTTGAACAAAAATTTTTCATCAATACATGTTTCCAGCACTAACTAGATTATGAGATTAAGATCATGATTTTACATCCATCAACCCCAAAATAAATTTATGTTTAGTGGGACTTGAAATAATTTAATGTTTAATTAAATTTCCAATTATTTTTAATGACAAAAAAAATTTAGAAATAATAATCAATATTTAATAATGAATGAAATTAATTTTAAAATAATTTATATTCATATTCAATTTGATCAATTTATATTTTTTTACTCAATATATTATGATTTAAATAAAAACATGCTCGATTTTATTTTGAATTTTATATGGAATCTATGGTGTGCCATGTGTATAATATGAATGTATATTGTATCTTTGTTATTCGACATTGAAAAAGTTATTACTTGTTTCAAAAATAAGCATTTAATCGATTTCACTGTCATACTGGTATAGATTAAGAATGTTGAAGCGGAACAAAAACACGTTACACCAAATAAACTAGAAATTTGAGAAATAATTATATATTGGTAGGTAGGAGTATTATCTAGACAACCTTATGTGTGGTTTTTTACTATATGTTAATTTTGAAGCGAGTTTAAGTATTTAAAAATTGTAAATTGTTTGTACATCTTAGGCATCTACGACATGAGCTCGTCAATATTATACTTTTACCTTTGAACTTTATTAGAGGTCAATTTATTCAATCTAGTTTTTAAACTAACGGAGCTACGGAGTTAAACGAGATTTGCTGAGTAAAATAAGTATGTGACAAACTTGTAAAACGGATACAACAAATGCGAGAATAATTTTATATTAATATTATGATATCCGGAATTATAAAATATGAAAAAATTAAGGATAAAGTTTTCGTCGTAATAAAAACATAATATCATTGGAGATAATACTCAACGAGATTGGTTCAACACGTATTAATAATAATAATACTACCTACAATGTATGGCAAAATCAAAAATATGCAACAATAATGAGTAGACATACAACACGAAACGAGAGAACTTAATCGCCACCACGTGACTTTTCGGTGCGGCGGTTAGCATAGTTAAATGCATGGTTTCTGAAAACGTGGTTAGGTGAACCAGATTAAAGTCGTAAAGAGATGCCACACACAATGGCATAACTACAGTTAACAATAAGAAAATAAAAAGCAACATACTTACGAGTCTTGGTAATAAACGCAAAAATAAAATAAGTTGTTTGGGCTCACAACGTGGAAGCGATCTGTAGAGCGTAGAGCAAATGTCGATCGGCGACAGGGTGCGTGTCGGCGGAAGAGCCAAAACGAAATAACGGCCGCGGACTGCGAAGCGTTTAATACCGTTTACCCGTTGATCAACTCGGTTCAGCGATAGGTGGGCGGGTGCGGTGCGGTACGTCGACGAGACGTGCAACTGGCACGGAGCGCGCTGGCCCGCCGCCGGTGTGGAGTCAGATCATGGAAAAGAAACCGTTGAAAGTTGCAAAGTTGCACACCACGACTGCACCGGTGGTGGTGAAATTCTATTGTCTTGGCGGTTCCGGCGAATCAGGACGCCCGGCTGCAGTTTAGTGTAATTCGCTGCAGTGATGCAGTGTGCGGGGAGAGAGGACTTTGAACATTTTCGGTACGGGTCTCCGTGACTGCGTCGCCACTCGCCAATAATATGATCATGTTATTTTCCCACCCGAAAACAATACATTTTTGAATGACGGATGTCGTTCGGTGGATTGAAGGGGGAGAGGTGAGCGAAGGCCGACTACGACGATGACGACGAACACCGCCAAATGCGGCGGCGGCCGTCGTCGCCTTTTCGATTTGAAGACAGAAATCTTTTCCGACACGTTTCCACGACTACACGACTGTATTTGCGCGACACGATGTGTAATGCATATTATACACGATTGAACGTCGAATGAATGAGATTTAAAGTTATCTGAATTACAGTAAACGTAAAAATGTCATATATTAATTATATTAATATAACCTATATTATTATCTGCTAATTTTACCATTACAACCGCGCGACAAGGCGAAATATAATAGATTAGATAAGTAATATAACTAAAGGATGTTATTTTTCACCTAGAATATATAAAAGTGTGTCAAAACATTTTTATTTTGAATATCTGAGAATGCTCGTCAACGGCGTAATATTATTGTAACTGTTTTTGTAATACATGTTGATACGTTACGGACAGTGTAGATTAATTCAAACTATTCATTTTTTTTTTTTTTGTAACGACGCTTCCGTTGTGAGGTGTGCCTTATTGGCTTTGGGCTATCTCAATATCAAATCTAAATAAAAAAGTTCGACGCTCAATAGATTCGTAAATGGGAACACGCCTTACTGTGGCACAATATAGCTCTAGTTCATACAGCGTATGCGAAAATTTGATAAGATTATTAAAAGAATTAGGCTAATAACTTGACATAAATACTACAAGAAAAATTTCGAATATTTGAAATTATGTTGCGTTAAAAGTGCATAACATTTTCAATTTAAATACAGCTAAGACTGATAAATGTCATACAGCATTTAAAAAATATTTTTTACACCCAGTACATTTTTATGGATAATGGATATTGTTGACATATTTTTATATTTTTAAATGACAATTCCAATTATTAAAATTAATTAGATTAGCTAACTGTTTTCTCTGGTGACATAGATGAAGTATTATTTTTATTGTCAATACGAATTAGCCTCCGATGTGTGGTCCTATTACACCAATTTTTTGGATAAATTCGAAATATCCTATTTGTATATCTGATTATAAGAACAATTTTGATGGTAAAAAGATTTATTTAAGTCAAGTAAATTATTTTCTAGATTTTTTTTTAAATTCAATACTTTGTTGGTTAAATTAATTTTGAACATAATAATTTTTTTTTAAATATGATTTTTGAGAATTTGCTGACATGAGTATATTTCTTAAATTATTTACTTATCACATAATAACAATTTTTACTATACGTTTAATTAACATAATTGTTTAATGTTTTTCCTATCTTTCTACACCCTGACCCTGTATATTATATTGGTTTTGATAATTGTGTTTATAGTGCATATGACAAATTATTGCAAATCATAAAAGTGGTAATAACATTTGAATTATTAAAGATTGTAACAATAACATAAAAATAATAAGACATACAATTTGTTTCACATGTTCCAGGATTTAGGAATATGACTTACTGAAAGGGTTAATTTAAAAACCGATTTTAAACTATATATATATAAATTCGGGATTTTTATATATTTTTTTAATCAGTTCGATAATTATAACAATTGATAATAAGTAAAAAAAACTATCATTAAATTAAATGCAATATCAAAAATATTCTTACAAATAAATGATTTTACGGTAAAACCACTTTTCAGTGATTTTTGGAACAGCCTAATTATATTGTAGTAAAAAAATAAAGAGTAAATAAAATCACGTTGACTTGACGTACTACGAGCAGTGCTAGCGGCGATCGTGTTTACTGCTTAATCGTGATTTTAAACTGCGTTGCATACCGCCATTTAAGTCACTCGGTCGTCACCGGGAGATACATACACAATACACTGATATACTCAGCACAATAAATTATTGCCTATAGGGCATAGCTGTATTTAATTTATATTCACCACTGATGCGGCACTTTTTTTGTTAAACACGTGTTAGTGATAAAACGAAGAGGACAATATTACTCGTTTGTATACTCCAGGTCTACAGACAATAGTTATCTCAGTCCATTTTCACAAAATGTACAATATGTATAAATATATAATATTTATACGGTTTTTGTATACTCAGCTAGTCAGCTATGATAAAATGTGTACCTAATATAATAATATATAAAAAATCTTACATAATCAGATATTGTAAAAACTACAGATGAGGACAAATTAATAATGGAATACCCCCCATGGCTACGACCGCTTTATCATTAAATTTTGAAATATTTATCGTAATCAAATAAAAACCATAATGTTACAATTTTCATATGGGTTTAAACTTGGTAACTTCAAAACTTACCAAAAAAAATCATAAAAATAATATTCTGAATATTTAATAAGAACAATATCACGTGGTCGTCTGCTCGTATATATTATACGGTTAATATATAAAATGTATAAGCGATTTTTTTCATAATGTATAGATATAAGAACTTAATTGATTCATTTTACTTTTTCAACTGATATATTTTTTAATTATTTAGTTACGTTTTACCTCGTTCTGGTATGTTCCGGGATTGTGGGACTCAATTACGTACACACCGAATGTTCTTTAATATTATTTCTATTATTCCTGGAAAATAATTATGTGCCGAGATTTCTATGTCGACAAATACAAATTAATTTTTATAATGTAATATAAACTTTATATACGAAAAATGATTACGGATGTGAATATGTTATCATGTGAACGACGTAATCAAAGTAATTGATAGAAGTTGATCTAAACATTCATTTATATTTATTGACATTTTGTTAAATTTAGTATCAAAAACAAAAAAAAAAATACAAATTAAAATTAATAGCACAACTATTAATAAAAAATCATAAAAACATGGCTTAAGTTAATGTAATCAGAGAAAATATAAAACTTTTATTTAAAATTGTAATTCAATATTATATTTTAAATCTTATAGGTAATAATTAACATGCCTTTAATAACTCGATTCGTTCTAACGGGACTATAGGTTCGCAAGTAAGTCAGATATCCAGAAATTCAGAATCTAGATAAATTATGGCTGTAATAGCCAATACTATGGCTGTAATAGCTCTATAAGAGTAGTGCTATAGTAGTTGTTTTAAAGCACCATATCACACTCAACATCCGTTCGATATCGCCTACGTCTAATACAATATATTACGACAGACGTTAAATTTAACGTCCAATGACGTAAAATGCTCGTGTACACCAGGCTTATGTTCACCAAATATGTGCTCTCATTATCAGTTTTTTAAACAAAATATTTAATCATTCATTACAATATTATATACTATACATAAGTATAGAGTATAGACGAATAATACAGTACCTATATGCTATATAGTATATTCATAATGCAAGATATTTTTTTATTTACAAATTAAAATCGACAATCCGCCAGTGTGTATATAATCTACCCACCAAGTACTAATATCATCTATACATAATAATATAAAATTATTATTGAACATAATATAAAAATTAATTTACGACAAAAATTAAAAATTGTTTTAAAACAGTGTTTTATCTTGATAAGTTATTGTTTATGAGTATTGCTTGTAAATAAAGACCGGATCTATATACATTTAAAATGTTATAATATGCATGCAAATATGCACTTAAGAAGTTCTGAATATGCACTTAAAAATCATAAAACATGCAAAATAAATTTTTGATTATTACAGCTTTTTATTTATGGTAAATTTATAAAATCAAAAATTCAAAACATTTATGATGAAAATATGCACTTAAAAATCATAAAACATGCAAAATACTTGGAAACTTTGGCATTGTAATTTAAAAAACACAAACAATGTTATATAAAATTAATATTATGTGTTTATTCAGTTTATTTTATACTACGTTGACGTCGTTGACTATTGCCGAATGTACACTTCGAACTACAGTCGTTAGTCTGTCAGTCTGTGTTCGGTAGTATAAACGATAGTCGATAACTCGATAATGTTAGATGAAGCAGATAAGATAAAAATATACAACGGGAAAATCAGTATACAATCTGCCTATTATATTTTTAAAAATATTTTCAATTTTTGTGTTTTGAACAAATTTGTGTATAATAATGGTACATACAGTTATAAAATTAAATTAAAATATTAAAATATATACGTAATATGCAAAAACATGCATTTTTATGGAAAATATGCACTTGTACCCAAATTATGCAAAAATATGCAAAATAAAAATTTGTAACATTATTTATTTAACTATGATTGATGAAAGCCCATTTACTGCATGTAATAGCTTATAAAGATATGAATATGCATAATATGCTAAATCCGGTCTTTACTTATAAAATTGGAATGGATAATAAAAAACCAATTTAGTTGAGTGTTCGACGTTTATAAACACGAAAATTTGAACAAACTATTAGAAAATGTTCAGTTTTATTAGTTATAAATTTGAATTTTGTTACATATTTCATATAGAAAAACTGAACAGGAAAATTCTAATTGAATTCCTACTAGAATCGTGCCGTGGGAGGTCTGAGAGGCATACGCTCCGGGCACATTGTTTTAAGGGGCGCCAACAATTTTTTTAATAATATTTTAAACTTTAAAAGCAGGGAGAATATTTTTAATTTTGCCCTGGGTGCCAAATCTTAACGGCATGGCTATGATTCCTATTATTATAATAATTTTGTAAAAGTCGAAATTGTTATAAGAAATAAGTATGTAACAAGTAAGTAATAAAATGTGAAATTTATAAATTACCGTACTGAATGGACGAATAAACATTTTGAGTATTAACTAATAACTACGATAGTAGGTAATTAGTTAGTTTGAGTGTGTTCTGTCATAAAAAAATCCAACTAATCCAAGTATTAAATTAAGTGATCTGGTGGACAGTAGTAACTAGCGAAATTGGTATTAATATTGTTTTAAACTATAAAATCAGAATAATGTTAACTATTTTTATTTATAAAATAATAAAATAAAACAAATAAAACAAATTTGTTTATTAATATTTGAGTATTTCATTTTTTAAATTTTATTAAATTACAACAATATAGCTAAAATTATTATTCTTGGTTACCTATTTAATATGTAATTTCATCCAAATTTAAACTTTAAATAACTATAAAAAATAGATTTTTTTTGCTGCAGAATTATCTACTTACGTAGAATCTTGTTTTAAAATTTCAATCTTTAGCTATAAAAGTTAAACATTTTATACATTTTTAACAATTTTTTTTTACCTCTTCGTGGTCCGTTAGCAACAGAACACCATGCATTGTGCTTTTTCGTTTTAGAATAATGAAATGGATCTTTTGAATCCCATAACATTCTATGTTTTTGGTATTCTTGTATGAGTAAATAAAAATTTTCTGTACTCCACTCCATATTAACAAAATATGATCGTAACATAAGTTCGTAATAAGTTGTATTTTAACTATTGATTTATTCGCTATATGTGCGTAATAAAATAGACTATGAAAAAGACTTCCAAACTGAGCGCCGCACACACACAAATTCTTTTGATACCAAGAGACAGACGGCTGAGGGTGAGTTGCGGCCCGACCTTTCGTTTCCGGTGTCGGAGACCGGTGAATTGCGGCCCGATAATATTTTAGGTATAGGTTAGTTGCGGCCCGACAATATTTTAGCGATAGGTGAGTTGCGGCCCAGGTAATTATCATTACATATGTACCTTACTTATATAATATATATTATATTATATACCTATTACCTATGTACCGTATAAACGAATAACGATAAACGAAATGTTCAATACGTATGGGAAGTTATATTTTTGTATATAATATGATAAAGATAATATAGATCGTTTTATCGTATTATCTGTCATATATGACTTATACATTATGAATGCTTTGATTTTTTTTGGACATTATTATCATAATATATTAGGTACACCAATTATACTTTTATTTTTTTTTTATTATTTATTATTTAATATAATGTCATAATATTAATATATTATATTATATTCTATAATTTTATGAATACTTTTATTTTCTTTACGACCAATATTAATTTAAGCACGACAATATTTATACTAGAAAATACCTACATAATATTGTGATGTTTATATACTATATATAGACATATAGTATATAATATATATATATATATATGTAATATATACATTATTGTATGGCCGCAATTCGTACGTTATTTAGGGTTTGGGCCGCAACTCACCAACACTGAGACAGACAACCGTTCGGGTCGTGTGCGTTGTACGGAACGAAATACTGAGCATGTGTCGACCGATCCATACTTACAGTGGCGGCGCCAGGGGTGGGCCACGGTGGGCCTGGGCCCACCTTAAAAAGTCTCGGGCGTCGGGCCCCCTCTGTGGCTCATCCCAAAAATTAAATTTAATCATACTAGAATACTAAAAATATCTCATGAATAAATCAAAATATGAAAATATTAAGTCATAATAGATGGCGTGAACAACATTTTGAATGGGTTGAAAACTATGCACTATGCTTTCATGCCTCATAAATAACGTGTATTTTCCAGCGGCTGAATACGAAAATAATAAGTTATCCTTACTAATTATTATTAAACATTAATCAATATTATTAATATTTTTTTTGAAAATTCCATGAACAACGGGATTAGATTATTAGATTAGATTAACCAACTATGATAAAGAAAATACAAGGGAAAGCATTCTATTTTTATATACTTTTACATGAATATATATTATTTTGTTAGGAAATAAATACTATTACTACATGTTTACAAATCATTGTTTTAGTAATTTAACACGATGAAGTGTAAAAAAATTGGAAGTTGACCCTCCCCCTCCTCCCTCTGGGAATTGCCTGTCATCACTATTGTTTATATATATAAATATCAAGTCAACAATTTAGCCCTCCCTAAAATATTTGTGCCCCAGCCTGGTCCACCTGGTATTAAAATTCTGGCGCCGCCACTGCATACTTATCTAAATTTTGACGCATGCTACAAAATTCAAATTCAAAAAATATAACGGACACACAAATTTGCTGTAATGTGGACGCATCTTTAGATCAAAATCCGCAATATGTAATTACTAATTATAATCAACGTAATGCGTAATACATAAATATATTAGTTACAAATAAACAATACATTGGTTGGGAGGGAGCCGAGTTGTAATTTCACAAAACTTTATAACAATACGATTATTTATAGAATGAGATTATAACAATTCTTATCAAGATATTTTCTTATATGTGTACTACGCAATTTATGTTTCAAACATATTTTGGTAATAAAATAATCATATCATAGTATCATACTATATTAGTATAGTGTATTAATTTCTTTACAGGTAGTTCTACATAATATAGTTAGGTACATCGTAATGCTTTATACCGTCATACCTCTATGGGCTCTATGGCTCTTTCTACATACTGTATAGTTAAGGTGACCAGATATAAAAATCCAAAAAAAAGTACATTTTAAAACTTAGGTCCTCCTCTGTCATAATTAACCAATGTGTGTACTTTTCTACCCATTTTTTCCATACCATAGCTATTAGCGGCCATGAGTCATCTCTATTTGTATAATTTGTTTTTTTTATCTAATAACTCTATTATTTTTTTCCTACAATCAACAATTAAAACTTATTATTTGAAATTATGTCAACTCATTTGGCGTGTGTCTAAGATGAAAATACTTTAAATTTAAAATTTTTTAAGTAAACTTAAACTAAAGTATAAATTATTGTTTAAAGGTGAAAATACCACGTGTAAAATTTTCTAAAATTATCTTCAGTTATGTTAGTTATTTGGTTATGTCCATTATTGTAAATATCTAAACGGTGGTAATAATCAAAATATAAAAAACCGTAAAACACATAAACACGTATTAGCTATATTTTTTTTAAAAAAGAGTACAATTTCATGTACTTGACACTATTGTTAAGGACACTAGGACACACGTCAAAAAAAGAGTACTGTCCTGCGAAAAAGAGTACGTCTGGTCACCATATGTATAGTGCATGACATATAATAGTCGATAATTGATATTATAATATGCGTTTTTTGTTTATAATTTACTTTGTTACCAATATACATTTTTATGAATAAGGACTTGGTACTTAGCCCTCCTGATTTCTTTAAACATTTCAAGAAAATACATTTTTATTTTTACTATAAAATAAATATAATATCAAATATTATAATTATTAATATTAAAGTATTTGAACAATAAACTATTATTATTTGGTCGTGTGTACAAGTCGTGTACAATTAATCGATAATTGAATAATACTTGTCTGGTCACCGCAATCGCATTGGACAAAAATAGCTCCTTTATCGGCTAAAGTGTTAAAAATCTCCTTTTTCATGATGAAATTTGGTTTATTAGTTATAACTTATGAACTTATAACTGTAGACTTCTCGGTTCTTTCCCGCGCTAAACAGTTTTTGCCCTGTTACGCACTTGTTGGACGGAGGCAACACATGCGGCTATTATTAGGTGGTTTTACACAAAGTGAACATTCGCTCAAAATTAAACACCTATATTTAAGTTACAGCGTTTACATAGAAATAATCGCTTAGATACAAGTTGCAAACAATCGCGAATAATCGCTTAGATACAAGTTGCGAACAATCGCGAATAATCGGTCTTGTTTTCATTTTGAGCAAATGTTCTTGCGATTTTAAATCGGCGTTGCCATTCTCATAAAATAATACAAAATGTGCCATACAAGTCAAAGTTATGGATCAGTGAAAAAAATCTTAAATAGCTCACAATTCACCTTATAAATAGCAATAATATAAGTGTGAGCTAAAATTAAATTGTTTCATTAAATAAATATTATGAACAGAGAATACAATTTTTATATCGCATGTTATAATATAAAACACATTTGTGTTCTGTCCGTTTTGTTAACAGAAATAAGTAAATTTTAGATTATTAGTTTCTAAACGAAAATGAATGTAATTAATTTAATAATAAAAAAACCATACTAATTTAGTCAAATTATTTAGTCAAATTATTTATACCTATTATTAATAGTGACTGTTATCATTAAGTAAATACGGGATTCCATCGTTGGGTTTATATTGTAATTTTATAAATAAAAGTTACCTTATAATAAATGTACTTTCATGATTCAAACGTAATAATATTTTATTCTTTGAAATTATCGGCTTGCAGATAACGAGTGAGCAGATGATATATTTAGCGCCAACAGTATTGACTATTGACACAAAATAAATGTGGTTTTGACGTCACATTATTTATAGACTGGCGGTTCAATACTATAATTTATATAATTTTTATCACTGTTCATTCCATAAAAAATACATCGATAGAAAACATTGTTTAAAAAGTCTTGACTTTTTTTTTTGGTATCAATATTTTTTCTTGAAGTGCTATCTTTTAAAAACATGTTTTTACTTAAACACCTACCAATAATATAAAGCTAAACCATTTTTTCATCAATTCAAACAATTTTTAGTATTTTGTATGATACACTAATCATTCAGTTAATTATTAAATATTAATAATATCTTATAAACTATTTCAATTCATAGTGTTCACTAGTTTAGTATTTTCCCTCCAATTAAGTCTGATGAACGCATTTTTATATATTATATCTTTTAACAATATCTTAACTATATTTTAACAAAGTACATATCACAAATGTATTTATTTGTTGTATTTTTGTTTTTGAGCCATCTGCTTAAGTATGTGTTACTTTGGTTATGTTCATGTCAGATAACACGTATAAAAGTGAGACACGTTTTATTTAATATTTAATTTAAATTTCTACATTTCCAACATAATACAGAAAACATCGAACATTTTGTAATAACACAAAAATAAAAGAAATAATATACTCCTAAGATTAAAATAAAAATATGAAAATTTGATACGAACAAGATTATTAATATTGGTTATAGGTTGATATTGGAAAAAAAAAAAAAAAAGGTAGTTATAAGTAGTTGTTATTGTGTTTAAGTAAATGCTTGGCAAACAAAAGGGACACAAGTCTTTGAATGAATGTCGGATTTATTATAAGTTATTATAGTAATATAGTTATATTTAGTTTTGCGCTTTACCTTCCTCCTAATCGTTGGAGGGTTCTCGAGGTCGTGATTCGAGAATGATCAAATACACCGTAATAATAAAATATTAATTATTGAATTATAAAAAATTTGAATATAAATTCACAAATATTACAAATATACATTTTTTGCTACCTGTTAATTTAGTCAATAACATAAATATTAAATAAGAAAAATAGCTTATTAATATTAATATTTAGTTTATAACTAATTATTTATAATATTAATAATACTTGTGCCTGAAAAGTATTCATAAAATGGATAATGAAAGTTTGCTGAAACAACGCTATCAATCAAAAAAAAATAAAAAAAAATAAAAAAATAAAAACGTGTTTTAAGCGTTATAAAAGCGAATGAGGGGAATATTTATAACAGGGAAGTATGCTTTGGATGTAATGGTTGTTGAACTGCAGCTACATTTGCCGTTGCCTCCACCACTGTGCACTGCAATTGCCGAACGCCGCCGTCAAGGCTACTGAAAGAGTAGCGACTACTTCATGCGCCCCTGGTACCTCGAAGTCTGTTTCGTCGGCGACTCGGTGTACCTTGCCGGTCAACATAACCAAAACGTCTACGAACGTATTTTTAATATATAATATTAGGCAATTTAATAACAATTTGAGAATTTTTTTTTTATATTTATGCAATAATTTAACAGTCAGTTGCTTAACATAAGCCAAAGTTTATATAATTATATAATGATTTATGAAGACTTATAATTAGGTATTATAATGTGCCTAGGTACCTTATAATTTTAATACAATTTTAAATGATAAGTTTAAATTATGTTAAATTTTAACAAGTCATGTCTTATGGTGATTGTTTACTGGTAAATACGGCACTGTATGTTACCCACATGTAAGACGGAGAAAACAAATGCGGATATCACGTCCTCTTAAGACCATAACATTATTGTTATTTACTCGTAAAGTCGTAAGTACTTACACGAATGTTAAGTGCAATCAATATAATAATATATTCATGTGTAAGCATTAAATTAAACTATATTATAATATGGTGTAATGATATGCTATCATAGGCGTGTTCAGACCTCATTCGCAGGTCATGCACAACAGTGGCATATCTAGGGGATGGGGAAACTGCCAATCCCCCCCCCAAAAAAAAAAAAAAATAAAATAAAATAAAAATTTCTGTTAGGGTTTGGGGATTTGAATTATACACATGATGAAAAATAAAAATTTAATATGAAAATAGAAATTGAGAAAAAAAGGTTCATATTATGCATCAAAATGTACTATTCAAATTTGATCAAATTTGCAGGTCATGCACAGGCATGACCCGTGGACACGCCTATGTATGCTATGCTCACATTTAATAATTGTATATTGCTTAGTTATCCAATAAAATAAATAACGGTCAAGTTGTCGCACGCAAATAACCATTAAACCCCGATAAATGTATTTAATCACTGATGGAAGGAACGATCTGTATTGTTTGGTCATGTAGGAACCCAGACGTAGTTGTGTCAATGTGTCGCCACACGTTTGATCTATTTTGTGTGCCTGTGTGTCAGCCAGAGAAAAGGAATGGCCCAATGAGGACCTCTGCTACCAAGGATAACGGTAAATCTTTAGGATCGCAGAGGCCTTTGATGGGGCCGCCTGCGACCCTGGCTGGCTTGACCAAGTCGTCTCCTCTCATCAGTGCATGAGCACCATCCAACACTAAAACAACCTCAAGAGTGCAAGAGCACCAGTAAAAACTATTCGACACCAGATATTGCGAGCGACAGCTGGACCGTTTCCTTTTTAAATCGAAATTTAACAGTGTTGTTTTTCTTTAATCTGAATGTTTAATAAAAAACCTTTATTAATTATCTTATTGCGTCAACTGCGCATTCAAACACAGCTACGAATAAGGTAAGGCGAATGCGCATCAATATTCATATATTTATATAATTTTATATATTATGTATTATATTGCATTTATTAAATTTTTTATAATTTAATAATAATATTTTATTATTACGGTGTACTTGATCGTTCTCAAATCACGACCTCGAGAACCCTCCAATGCTCCGGTGATCAGGAGGAAGGTAATAGCGCAATTTTAATATTTATATCTGGTAACTAATTCCCCAGCTCTTATAAGAGTAGAGAACAATACAGATCCTTTAGTGTAACTTAATAAATCAACCAAACACCATTTTATTTCTAATATCTCCCACTAATTAATATAATTATTGGCAGGAGCATTAGTTGTATTTAATAGTTGTATTATCTTTACTCTTTAGTTATTTTAATTATTTTATTTTATTACATTTTATATATTTTCTTTAATTTTTGCGTTATTACAATAGTACGTCAAAATATATAGTCTTTTAATAAATAATAGTAAATGTAAGCTGTTTGTTTAAGTTTCATTTAGAATTCTTCTCGTCATTGTAAAACCAGTACATTCATTACTTAGCAGTCACTGGCCAGTCAGCATGTTATACATATTAATACATTCATAGGTGTCATGCTAATGATCATAATATTATTAATTATACATATTATGTATACTCTTGTGTCATTAAAAATATCTAATACGTCTAAATATTTGTAGAAAATAGCTATCTTTTACTTCAAACAAAATATTTAATAAAGCATTTTTTTGTCCATTAATTTCTTCATAATCTAATTCATTCTGATAATTTGTGACTAAGAACATGTTCAACAAGGTAGCTACAAACTATGCGCGTATTCGTTGTTCGCGGTTCTCGATTTATATACATTTATTAGTCATTTTTTGATATCACACGAAATCACACGAATTTACTCATTCGAATCGATTCGTTCTCTTTTATCTTTTGATTTTACCACCCTTTGGAGCGATAGACCAAGAATCATTATCATTCGTGAATAGTTATGGGCCAATATTGGCCCACGAATGATGAATAACCCCTACACATTATTCACGAATTTAAACGAATAGTGAACTACGAACCGCGAACAACGAATACGCGCATAGTGTGTTTGATATGATTAAGAATAAAATACAATTTTGAACGCATTTAAAATAAACATAATGTTTAAATAATCGTAAAACCCGTGAATGATAATACGACGTTGTGTGATTTCTTCTTAAGAATTTGACTTGGGAATTATTATAATCTATTATTGAATTAATTATATTATTAATAATTAATAATATAAATTATATCAACAATTAAAATAATATACTGAGTGTATCAGTCATGAGAAAGATCTGATGACAAATAAGTTTATACAACATGTAACTTTATATTTGTAGTAAGCCGACAGTCAATTTACTATTTTAATATTATGTTATTATAACCAAAAAACATCAATATTCATATACTTAGATATTTTATATATTGCACCATAGACCACCATAAAACATCAATATTCATATACTTATATAATTTTATATATTGCACCATAGACAGTTTTGATAAGTTAAATCTGGTGTTATTGTACTCTTATAAAAATTCGATATTCATTGCAACTTTCCTTTAAATTCATAAATGAGCGATAGGTACCATATATCCCTATAGTTTTGCTTACGAAAACGTCGAAAACACCACAGACAACAATCATTAAGGGGCTTGATTGTCCTGGAAGTTGTAGAAGTTTAATTTTGTTTATTACATGATTTTGATTCATAATAGACCAAGCTAGAATGATTGATGAGTATAATTATATTCCAGACAAATTTTCAACACAGGTGTAAAACCCGTAGTGTTGACGTGTTGTACACTATATAAAAAAAACTGTTTTAGATATTTTTTAGATTCTTTGGTTACATAAATAACAACTTGCATCGAATATTATTTTAAATTTCAATCCTTAGCTAAAAATTGAACTTTTATAAATTTTTAACTACAAAATAATTTGTAAATTTGAACATTTAATACATTTTGACAATTTTATCAAAATTTGAAATTTAAATGCCTATAAAAAAATCGTTATATTGTGTATATGTACCTACAAAGTACTCATTACTTGATTGATTTTGATTTATCTGGACACATTTTATCAAGTTTTGATACGCATCTATATGGTTTACATATTTCAAACGATTTATTTTTGCATATTTTGAGTAATTTGGCGTTATAGACGCTTAGTGAAATTTTAGAGCTCTAATTAATTGATCAATACATAAATAGGTATAGGTACTTGTAAGTATAATTTATATTACATTGTGTATATTTTCTTAACTGTTGAGGTTATTTCAATAAAAATGTCTCATATTACTGCATTTTTTAATAACATAAAGTTATATATTTTTGGTTTTGAAACAAAATTTGTTTACAATTTTTATATCCACTCAACTTTTTTTGTTGGTCATAATCAATAGCGCCGAGCAGTGAAATTAATAAAATTAATCACGTGGCAATGGCATCATTCACAAATTCTGTGGTTAGTATATTTAGTCATAGATTAAATATACTATATAACTCTAATATACTGTAATTTATAATTTTGTTGACAAATAGTAATTAATATACTTTGTCGTTGTCAAGCGTCACGCGATAATAAAATAGCCGTATTATTAAAAATAACTTGAGAATTTTGTATTACAACTAATTTGTGAAAAGGATTAAGGAACTATTATTAGGTTTAGGTATGAGCATATTATTAATAATTTTCAATAGCTGATAGCTATAAATAAATTAGTTGTTATAATTCTAAATTCTATTAATATAATAATGTCATTAAAATAATTACAATTTTAAGGTTTTACTGGGTTTGTGAATGAAAATATCATATTATATTGAGTAATTAATCGATTTACATAAACATGAATAAATTATACTTATATAGTTACATCGCTCTTGTTTAACACAGCTGTATATTGATATATGTGTAAATGTATTTTGTAACTATATTTTTTTTATAATAATTATATTGCAGTTTTTCAAAAGAGTGCGATTTAATTGTTGTCTAAAAATTACAATGTTTGAAAAGGAAACAGAATCAAAAATTTTCAATAATGGTTTTCAGTGTTTTTACGTTTTATTTAAATATAGTTGGACATTGAAAATATTAAACTTGTGCAAAATACCTATAATCTATCATATAGTTACATAAGGACATAACAAATGATTATTATTATTATAGTAATAATTATGCTTCTTAAATTGCAAATTGAATTTATCTAAAAAAAAATTGACTTAGTTTGTATAGTTACCTACTATAGTGCTATATTATAGGTTAACCTTGTTTTTATATAATAAAAACTACCTTGAATTAGGTATTCACTATTTAACACTTAACAGTTAATCATTGAATGAAAAAAAACCCAAGATGTAAATAATATTATACTATCCAATTTGAATTTTTTTTATTTCTATAAATTATTTTTAGGACGCTTGCTGCTTGCACATTACTGCTATATCGACATTCGACATTTCCTGATTCCGTATCACTATCGGGCAACGGGCAAAATAAGCCTTGAAACTTTTAATTTAACGAATAACAAAACTACGCTGATGAGTTATTATTGTATAGGGTCATTGGTTATCGTCGGTTATTTTTATACAGTACAAGTGTATTAAACTATAAAAGAACTTTTGATCTCTTAAAGTGTTAATAATAAAAACATTTTATCCACGGAAATAATTCCAATTCAGAAAAAAAAATGGGTGAACAAAATAAATATGAAGCAGATAAGCTAAAAGTAGGTGTTTACAAACAAGGATCATATAATTATCATACATACAGAATAAAAAAAAACTACTTTTAATACATACTAATATACTATTGTTAGTTAAGAGTGAATAATAGGAAGTTAAAATAATAATTTTAATAAATAATGGTTTTGAAAATTTAAATAATGTGATGTAGGTACTGTTTAAGATTTAAGAGGACGTTATACTCGCATGTGTTGTCTCCGTCTTACAAATGCGTAACATGGCAAATTTTACGCCTCGGCAAATTACGTTTAGCTCCGCGAGTTTAAAATTTAGAGTGAATTGACCTCTTTTAAATATAAATACATTTTATAATCCATTACAATATTAATATATTATCATAAATCTTGAATTCAGCGCTATAAATTATTATAAGAAATTAGTATTTTCAAAAACCAACAGTGTTGATATCGCGGTTATTTTTAATTTTTGTTTATTTGCGATTGCGTTCGTCAGTTCACACAAATACACACACACACACCCGAGTACGGTACAAAATACACGAGTCAGTTTTGAATCAAATGATAAATAATCATAATTAAAATAATTCATCCTAAATAAACGGTACAAAGATAATAATATTCATATTATGCAGAGTTTCAGAAACAATTTCGCAATGGTTCACTACAATCTAATGGACCAATCAAGGAGATTAATCGCCGAAATTCAAGTATTTTGTTTTGCGCGATTTATCGACTCTAGCGTGTATTTCCATTTGGCATTAGCTCGCCGTCGATTCAAATGTTTACCGATCGTTCCTGCTACATTATTGCGGGCGGAAACATAAAGATCTAAAAACGACAACCGGACCGGCGTACCCAAAACCGGATTATGTCGGGTCATAAATTAATATTCATAATAATATTAATAGCCTAGGTCCGATAATATTATTGGAAACCATAATGGTAGAGGTTTACCGAGATGTATAGTATTTATTAACCGACGTCGTTATAAAATATATCGTTATGACGTTGGTTTACCGATAAAATGTGTAATATTATTATAATGTCTATACACGAAACCACGAAATAATGACCATTGACCAGTGCGCATACTCATTAACGCGATAAACAAAACGGTTCAGTGGCGGCCGGTGGATATAATATTATTTTCGCGGAATGCGTATAATAACACGGCGGCGCGTCTATAAATGCAATTAATACGATATTATTATAATATTTGCGTTGTACCGAGCTCGGAGATGGCAAAACCCGCGTAACTCGTATGATAATTTCAAATACCTAATAAACAACAATAACAACGAAACGCGGTTGGGGCGGGACGCGTCGCCGTTCACGGACGTCGTTCACGAAAGCGGTTTTTTTTTTTCCGATCGAGGCGATTATATTGCTGGTGGGCAGGGCGAGACGGAGGTGTAGCGACCACGATAACACCGCGACGAGGCAGTGCAAGCGTGCATGCGCGTCGCAACCGTTCACGGTTTTCCCGTCGTCCGCCCAACCTTTGGCCCGGATTTCTTCCGTTGATCATTTTGCCGCCGACCATCGCCGCCCTCTACGAAATCGCCGACCGCATGCCGCACGGGTGTTCGTCTGCGTAAATAATAACAATCGTCGTCGTTCGTCTTTTAAACCGCGGCCGCCCTTATCGCCATGTCGCCGATGTCGTCGTCGTCGTCGCCGCCGCCGCACTGTTGTAGCCGTACGTCGTCGATGCGTACGACCATCGCCTTGGTCGCCGCCGTGGCCGTCGCGGCGGTCGTCCACTCGACGGTCGCCGCCCCGCAGTCGGACGGCGACGCGACGATCACAATCGCCGGCCAGCAGTGCAAGTGCGTGCCGTTCTACTTGTGCGAGTCGAGCAACACCGTCGACGTGCCCTCTGGGTAGGTGTAACGATTACAGTATTATAGTGTTAGCGGCGGGCTGTTGGCGGTCCGCAGTGGCGTGACCTTTGTCGTTGGGCGCACGGAGCGTGCTTATGGGGGTTTAACCAAGTCTGGCCCTGTGCTGCACCCTCCACGCCAACCCCACTCGAAACTACGAACCTCTGTGCTCGTGTCCCGCATTTCGATGCGGATTTTCGCGTTCTTTGACCGGAGGTACATTTTACTTCATAACCTAACCGCTACTTTTGGTACCAACCGCGATGTCACAGGCGTGAAGATACTTCAAACAAACTTACGAACTTTGACGTATCATGCCTGATACTCAGAAATTGTCTCCGTGCCGGGCCTTATTTGTGTTGTAGGGATCGTAAAATGATACTTATTCTGGGAATAGGGGGGGTCCTATACTGGCACACTCCCCTCCTATTCTAATATCTCGCCATTTTCGTACTGCTTTTGGTCAATTCAGGATGCTGTGTGGCTTTAGATCTATACAATAATTAATAATAATAATAATATTACAATATATTTTATGTGTTTTTATGAGAAGTGTTTTTCTCTATAGGCATATTACTACTTTGTCATTTTAAACGAACGTTTCCCGCGACCTTAACATTCTATGGAATTACATCCTATACATTTAAATATCATATATCATATACATTATGCTATTATATTTATATAAGCGCATACTGCATATTATACTACTGCATTCACATTCCACATACTACAATATAAATAATATAATATTACCATGCACATTCGATAATAGTTACAATATTTATTTGTGATAACATTCAATAAAAATCATGTTAAGGGGGTCGCAGCAGACGAATTTTTCAAGCGTTTTAGACCAATAAGCGGTAGTAAATTACACATACTTTGGAATGTCCGATTTTAATTTTTTATACATGTATGAACTCTTTGACAAAATATCTAGGTTATTTAGGAAGTCGATTTTCAATTTTCAATTTTAAAAGACCTTAAAATAACGATTTTTTTTTCAAAAATTCCATGAAATAATTACGTTACATTTGTATTTATTTTTGGCACATCTAATTTTAAATCGAAAAAGTGATTCCTAAAGAGCATAGTCTAGAAGTTTATAAATTCAACCATTTTTTCAAAATTACAATCGGCCTTCAGGAAGTATGTTTAATTTACTACCGCTTTTAGTAGTTTTTATAGCATTGCAAACATGAATATTATATTTCACTTTTCGTAAAGTATTGACATGTTCCTGCGCGTGCGAGAGTTTATTTCTGCGGCGGCTCGCGGCTGCCGACCGGCCGTCATAGATTCTCGGAAGTCGGAAACAATTAGCCGATAAAGATTATTGGATAGGTATAGAACATTACTAATGGGCGACAATAATAATTATATTTTTCCAAATTTAATACAACCCACATATATTTAAATTTCAAGGAAATACAAAGTATAATAACACTATCAATATTTTCGTTATGTAAATTACGATCTAGATTATGTTAGAAACCTTGTAATTTCAAATAATAATAAAGTTTAAAAAAAATATTTTAAAAGAACATTTTTAAATAAGTGCATGTTAAATTTTATTAATTTTTTATTGTATTTATTTTAATAATTTTTGATGTATAAACTATAAATTATATTATAATTTACCTAACGAAAATATTTATATTTAAAAATTTTTTAAAAAATCAGCCTTTTGACTTAAATAAGTGTTTTAACCATATAAATTTTTCTGAAAATCAAATTTACATATTGGCTATATATTGAATATTTCGAAAAAAAAATTTATCAATTTTTAAGTTTTTTATTTTTTATTTATTTTTATATGGTTTTAGAATTAATTGATTTAGTAAATGAACGTGAGTTTCCTTTTCCTATCGGGGATGGTTTTTAACACTACTTTTTTAAATAATAGTTAGTACTTTAGTAGGTAATATAATAGTAAAAGATAACGTGCGCAATTGAACATGATATATTGCCATTTTAATTAGGTATACGTAGTTCTGGGAATTCGTAATACTGTCGACGACCGAATGTCCATGGCACGCGATAATGGATTACACACACTAATGTTCATTTACTACTCACACATAGACATAGCCCAAATGTTCATGTTATGTGAATTGCCTAAATATTACTCCTTAAAACATGATACGCTGGAGCCCCCTTAAGCGAAAACAATTTCAATATACCAAGTTTGGCTTAATTTTAGACAAAGGACGTTTCACCGTAACCATCATTACGTTACCTATGATGATAATACAAAACAATTTTGTGCCGTACGCCTATGCGCTGTCCTGATATTATTTTGAAAGATCGCCACAATACCATCTATATTACTTGTTCATGAACGTTAAGTTCCTAATCTATTGAAATGATGATAACTCTTTTTTGAGTATTCAAATATTTTTTTCAAGCAAAAAAAAAATACAGGTTACGTAACTATTTTTGGATTCGACAAAAATATGATCATACGGAATTCAGTCTTAGAATGTATAGAATCATAGTATTTACATATAATTTTCTTGAAGTAGTTGAGATACATGCCACTTACTCGTAATTATTATTCTTGGGCTATTCACCATAGTCTATGTAATACGCCTAATACCTACTCTAATGTCTATAATAAGTAGATAAGTAAGGTAAGGTTAACTAATTATGCAGGTCAGATTTGTGTATAGTTAATGGTCTAAAATAAAGTATTATACTATCATTAGATTGAAGAGAAAACAATACAACATTAACCGTTGAACTCCAATGGTCAAATTTAATATTTTTTCCATTTACCATAATTAATTTCTCTGCATTTTTTGTATTTTGAATACAATATGTTGTGCATGCTCTTAAAGTTTTATTACGTATCTTTATAAAGATTATTTGTATTCTGATAATATTGTCATGTTTTATATAAATGTAATTTATATTTAATTGATTCCGTGTGATATGTATAAAATATACCTACGTATTATTGAATGTAGATATAAGTACAAAGCGTAGGTTGTAAGTATGAATGTATGTCATAATAAATTCTTTTACGAATTTGCAAGTTAGTCAAATATATTGATAATTTATGTGAATAATAATTTTGAAGATATAATATAAGGGGTAACAACCTTACTCAAAGAACTTGGAAGTTTTGGAGTATATTTTAGGCGGTGGCGTAAAATTATAAAGTTTAGTTTGACATTTTTAAAATTGTTATGTTAATAAGCATTACATTTCATAATGATAATAATATGTTCTTATAATATTTATTATATCTTGAAATTTTAAGGTATTTATTTATTCTATTGTATTTCTTTGAAAGAAAATAAGATAAAATAAATAAACTATAGAACACTTATGTAATATGGTGGTAATAACATATTATTTAATAGGCACATACCTATTGTTGATTATTATTCATTTGTTACCACTATTCATGTAGAAAGTATTTTAGATACCTATCTACTTATATAGTAAAAAAATAAATATTATAAACTGATTACCAGTTACCACGATTGTTTTGTTTACCTCGCAGATCTACAGAATCGGGTTGTGGCGATTTGGTATGTTGCCGAGTACAAAGTGATGTACCTTCAACACCAGTGACCGAATCGTATATACCGTCGTCTGAATTACCAGAAATTAGTTCAACTACACAGGAACCTCATGTTGAGAATAATAAGCCATGCACATGTGTCTCCAGAAATCAATGTTTACCTCCTAATGGTAGTAATGAACAGCAAAGTTCTTATATTAGGTAATCATTAGTTTTTGAAAATAGTATATAACCGTATAAGGAGTAGGTACCTATTATTAGTTATTACTAAATGAAACTTATGTAATTTTAAATTTAATATTTAATACACAATAATTTAATGCTATATTATTAATTGTACTTTATTATTTACTATATTATTCCGAACATTAGGCGAAGCCCAAAAGCGCAAAAGGTCAATTTTTTTCGATAAACCAAAAGCGCAAAACAAATTTGCGCTTTTGACGCTTTTGTACCTTAGTAGTGGTATAAAAGCACAAAAATAAACTGTATTACCTGATACAATATTGTACCCGTTACACTATATGTTTCATTTTTAAATTATTATAGTAGTATTATTTCAGTTTAATTTAGTATTTACTATTTAGTATTATCGAATTTTATCGTAACAAATTACGATAAAAAATATTTCAAGATTGGATTACTTAAAATCTGTGAGCTTCAAATTTCAAATTTAATAACAAAACATTTATTAGTAAGTTGTTGCTATTATATTAAATAAAATTTTATAATTATTTATATATTTTATATTTAAATACACATTTTATAATCACGAATAGCATAGTATATTAATAACTATATGATTTTAATAAAATACACTTTTTATAAAATTATTTTGCGCTTATGGGCTACAGCCGAAAATTTAATATTTTTTCTAATAGAAAGATGATCATCAAATTTTTACTTTTTCTTTATAATTTAGAGCAGGTAGTTGTAGCAGCAATAAAGTATGTTGCGTAAATGAATATGTCAATATCGGAACAACCCAGGAAACACCTATTATTGGTGACTCCGTCAATAACAATGTTCGTAGTTGTGGTATTGGTAAGTCACCTTCGAGTACCATAAATTCTGACAATATAGGAACACGTATTGTTAATACCGAAGGTACTATCATTTATTTAAAATTTTAAAAACGTAAAAAAAATTTTTCAAATAATATTAGTACGCTTTTGTTTTTGTTTTAGCAGATAACTCAAACACATATTTTGGTCAATTTCCGTGGATGGCTGCTATTCTAAAAACAGATGTAAATGAAGAAACTGGTACAAAAACTGAAAATGTTTTCCTGTGTGGTGGTTCTTTAATACATCCACGAGTCATTTTAACTGCTGCTCACTGCGTCAGGTATCTAATTAATTTTGTTATTTTTTTTTCAATCAAAAACTTAATGTTATCACTGTAGATGCCTCAACAGCTATTAATTAATACGAATTAAATTTTTTGAAGATAATTTCCTTGGTGCCTGCCAAATCATTTTTATTTTTTACATTTTCATAATTGGGTTTTTTTCCCTAAAATCACACCGGAGTGAGTTTTTGTCGACCAGTTTATTTGTAAATAAAAATGCCCATTCACTTAAAATTTAAATACTTTATGTCTATCAAAAATGATAATTAACAATTTTTTCTGAAGTCGTAAGTGTATGTGTAATCTTAATTAATCTTTTCCATACTTATTACTGCAGTAGGAATTGAGTGATATTTAAAAAAAAAATAATTATTATGTTGTACTTATACAAAATTATTTATTATTTAAGACAGGGGTTGGCAGCCTTTTCACCTATACGGGTCATAATTTGTTTCTGTTTTTATGGGGGGCCGCATACAAAATTAAAATATTAAAAAATATAATTTTAAGTTTTAACATATAATACTAATATATTTATATGTAGATAGCAACAATAATCATATTATGTGTTTAACATTGCGGCTGTCCTTATTAACAATTTTTTTAATTAAAAACATTAGCAGAGAACATTTAAAAGTTTAAAAATAATTATTAATTAATTCTTGAGTGCATTTTAATACATAAATATTAAGTTACTAAAATGAACTTTTAAAATTATTTATTTTAATCTGTCCAAGATCGATGCTCGGAATATTGGTACGGTCCATAGAATTTATAACAAAATAAATCAAAAACGTGGATGGAATAATGGTACTCTTCAAAATTTAATTTTCAGGGGTCCTAAGATTTTTTAAAATTTACAATGTTTATTTATAGTTTTGATAAATAACCATCGTCAACAAGTTAAATTTAAATAATACGTTGAAAACAAAAAAATAATGTTGGAAATAAAAATGAACAAAGCACACAAATAAGTTCATACAAAATAGTTGATAAATAAAATAACAGTTATTAAATATAAACGACTATTTCGTACACTTGGCTATATTATTTAAAAATTGTCCTAAATTAATCACTTTATTCAAATAGCTTTCACATTAATTAAGTATAGTTTGTCTTGCAAACTATTTTGTTTTTTTTAACTTTTAGGCATTATTTATTTTATTTAGGTATTATTTGTATTGTGTGTTCTTTCAATCCGCTTTGTCGCTTCATCTTGTTAGATACATTTAACTACTAACCAAAAATATGGATTATTTACAAGCTTATTTAAATAGCTATTCCAACCTTCACAAACATTATTTGTTCTGTTGCCATTATTTAAAGTAATTTCATGCACATTCCAAAAGTGGGGACAAAATATTGGGCTCCCAAACTTCACACTAATAAGTTTCGTCAAAATAATTTAGTAATGGTAACAATTGTACAGGTGTCGTATATAAATAAACCATTCTATCTATTACTTCAATAAGGGGTAAAAATGCTTAAGCGTTAATCATACCATAACTTATTCTAAAATCTAAGTTTGTGAAACCTTGACTATTATGTATAGTACCAGTATTCCGAGTTTATAAATACCGTAACAGTTTTCCGTTTACCTCCAAGATCACCAGTAAGATTGTCAAATTTTAATTTATGCTCTGTTTCATATTGACGTTTAACATTATACTCTTTTACAGATAAAATGGTTTTTTTGGCAAATTAAACAGTTTATCTTTATTTTCGATAAAAAAAATACAAATCCGTCCATGAATTGTTGAATGTACGATTTTCATCACTGATTTTACATTTTTTGACATTGAATTGATAGGTTATTTGATTATAAAACAGTTGAAATTTAAACTTCAAGTTGGAATGTTTTGAAACGAACTGCACTAAGGCCATAACCAGTTACGTATTTGTCGTAATCAACCATATTATATACATTATATACGATTAGATTACGATATCCCTCATAGCTTTGTTCTCGCATTGTTATATAATAGTCATGATTAAATATTATTTATAACAATTTAAGCTATAAAATTTAAATTTTAAACACCATGAAATATATTTGGTGGGCTGCGGGCTGTCGGCACCTGATTTAACAAATTTAATCTAACAGAAATCAAAATCTACCTACTCAATTAAGTACATTGCTAATATTTAAGTATTTAACCCCGATGAGTATTTATATTTTTTATCATACAAATATTACAAATATTAAATAGTCAATATAACTATATAGTAAATTCAGCTGGGGGGGATTGGATGTTTAACTCCCCCCTATTTACATTTTCCCTCAATACATTAAAAATCTTCGCTACACCTCTGAGTAGATTTACATTTTTAAAATAAGTACATTTTTAAATCATTAAATATTCAAAAAAAATATCAATGTAGGTCATACATAACGTGACCATAATTTTTTTTCTTGAAAGCGGGACACTTCTACATTTTAATAAGAAAACCATATAATTTTGCGTAATATAAAAATTTTTTTATTGAAAAAAAAAACATTAATAATTGTTTCTATAAAAAATGACAACAGAAAAACGCAGATAACATATTAATAACAATAGACTCCCAACAGTCATGGATGATAGATCACATGGGTTTTAGTATTTTACAGTATATGTAAAATATGTAGATATACATTATACATAGTATGTTAACTAAATAGGTACAGTTTAAATGTATGATTGTAAATATATGATCAATAAATAAATACCTACCACAAGTCTAATTTTTTTGAAAGAGGGACATTTTTAAATTATTTGGGGACAGCGGGACACTTATCTCGAACGCGGGTCTATCCCGCCCAAAGCGGTACGTATGGTCACGTTAAATTAGCGCCCCATACACGATACAATTAATCACACGACCGATTGTACAACGGTTTTATGTACTAGTTGTACTAATCACACGACCGATTGTACAACGGTTTTATGTACTAGTTGTACCAATTTGCAGTACGCGATATCCGACACACATTGATACGACTTATCGTACTACAAGTTGTTCAACTCATAGTATATATTGGTAGGAGCGTCATTACGATTTGTCGTACGATAGATTTTATGCAAGTTCAAACGTCATCTCGTCGTACTACACGTTGTACAACAATACCATACACGTTACGATAATCGTTTGTAAAATCGTATCAAACAAATTTATGCAATCTGTTGTACGATTAATTGTATCGTGTATGGGCTACTTACTTAGTCATACATCTTGATGATTTACATACATCAATTCCATTTATTAAGTAAAGTACTCATAAACTCTAATTTTTCATATTATACATAATTTGACCAATTGATTATATAGTATTAAATAACATGTTCTATGATATAGAAAATGGTGCAGAAATTTCCTATATGATTAGACTGATTAGAGATAATAACGAATCATAAAAAAAAAAAAAAAAAATAGTAATAAATTGCAGTTTCTTTATTGTTCAACAATGCAGTATCTACTATTAACATTAATTTATTAGTTTCAACTGTTGTTTTTTAGTGAATCTTTTTAATTTTAATTTTAAATGTTTAATTTATTTTTGTATTAAAATAGAGGTAAGGATGGGAAATTAATGAAAGTACGAGTTGGCGTGTGGGATACCCAGTCCAACAGTAACGAAGATGATCGAGAAAAGTCACACGAAGATCGTGGTGTTTCAAAAGTAGTTTATCATCCAAATCATAATAATGGAACTATGTTTAATGATGTCGCATTAGTCGAACTCGAATCTGAAATTATATTACATCCACATGTTAATGTTATATGCATTCCTAACAATGAAAAACAAATAAACTATGACCCTCAATCGTGTGTATCAACAGGATGGGGTAAAAATGGATTCGGTCAGTATAAATTATTTGATATAAAATAATGCGAGTTGTTTAATTATAGTAATTTATGACAAAACCGAAGAAAATAATATTATGGTTCATGCCTTGTAGGAAAAACCCAGAAAAATTGATTTACATTAATATATCACTATAATAATATACATGACATCCAAGATCTGGATCTACCTTATACACGTCTATATGTGTCTAGTGTCTACATAAATCACCATAATCAACACCACTCGAGTATTCAACGAATTATACAAATAATATATATTTTAATGTTTGCAAGGCTTTATAAGGCGTATCTAGATTTTTCAGGTAGGGGTTTCCAAGTATGTTTTTTTAAAACATATTGTATCCAAATCCGAAAAGTACATTTTTAAATAACAAAAAAAATTTACATTTATTTTTTCATTTTTGTAATACACCGAACATTGGGAATCTGAATGAATACATCAGCGTACCGCATAGTATTGGTAGGTACCCGTATTAATGATATTTAGGAAAAACATGCAACCACGAACCTGTCATCAACCATAAAATTAAAATTATAAATTATTGGTTAATCTTAATATTATCTTTTACTAATTTTTTAATAACCGAGCCTAACCTGACCATTTTCATATAGGTAATAAACAATATGTAAATAAAATTAAAAATATAATCTTCATCTCTATGTATTAAATATTAATTTCGGTCTACGGAGTAAATGTATAATGTATAATGTATACACGTGTAGAATAATGATGTTTTTGCTATATTATTATGGTAGCCGATTTGTAAGTATCGAATTCGATTATTCGAATACCTATAAAGTTATTTTTGGTCTCCGTCGTAATGGATCACAGCCCGCATAGAGACGATTACGATCACGAGTCACGACATCGCGACCGACA
Source organism: Diuraphis noxia (assembly GCF_037042655.1). Taxonomy (NCBI): domain Eukaryota; kingdom Metazoa; phylum Arthropoda; class Insecta; order Hemiptera; family Aphididae; genus Diuraphis; species Diuraphis noxia. The sequence goes on along the minus strand of NW_028301711.1, from coordinate 90,825,999 downwards.
ATAAGACATAATATTATAGCACAATATGTGTATATTATTTTATATTTGTAAATAGATTATGATTTCTCTCGTAAATATCCAAAAAATATTATTTTAGTAGGTTACATTTGTTAGTTATCAATTATCATTAAGATTTAAGACTTTAAATATTTAAGCATTTTTCATCAAAAAAAGATGTTTATTTATAATTAAAAAATTCTTACTTTTGTCCCGTATTTTCGTATTCTATATCTGGCCAGTGGCCACCCTAAATTTATTAGTAATATAACACTATATCAGTATTTATTTAAGTACAATTTCGAAATATTGCGATTTTTTCTTAGCTATTTATTTTATAGTTGTAAGGAAATTTCGAATTTTTTTTTTTTGATTTGTCTATAATAAATCTTTCACTTGGTCAAAAAATTTGAAGTTGAAATTTTGAAGAAAATTCCTGAAGTTGAAATGAATTTTTACAAAATTCACGAAAATTGGCAAGACTTTATTATTTTTGATTTTATTATTTAGTTGTTATTCAAAGACTTTATAATGCTTGGTATTTTAAATTTTCGTCAAATATTTATTTCATCATTTTTTGTACATGATACATTTTCCTTAACATTTTAACCCGTTTAATGTACTTATAGACATTTGAAACCGCCTGAAAAGCTTAAAAATGTAATAAAAAATATATAATTAATAATGCTTCATTAAAACTTATAAATTGTATTATTTTTACTCAACAGAACCGGGTAGCCGATATCAAACTGTTTTGAAAAAAGTTGATTTGTCTCTTGTGCCCAATGATTTGTGCCAGCAGCAATTACGGGGCACGCGTCTTGGGAATTTTTTCCGTTTACATGAAAGTTTTCTTTGTGCCGGTGGCATAAAGGGAGTGGATGTATGCAAAGTAAGCTAATCGATTGTATTTGTTTTGTTCAGATTAGCAGCTCAAGACGTTTTTTTTCTTGTACAGGGCGATGGTGGCGGTCCATTGATATGTGCAGTGAAAGGATACCAAGGGAAGCCTAAAAAATATATTCAAGTGGGTATTGTGTCTTGGGGTATTGGGTGCGGTGATGAAAATATACCTGGTGTATACTCGTCGGTAGTGGTTAATTCTCAGTGGATCAACAAGGAGCTGAAAAGGATAACATCACAATGAAAACGTCGCTTTTTTTCCAACCGTTGACATTTTAATTTATATTTTATCACATTTTGACCGAGTTATTGATCGAATTTGAGTCGATTTATTTTCCGTTATATTATTACATGGTCATTAATATACTACAATTTTACGCCTTGAACATTTTAACTTTTGTTTTTTTCCTGATTAGTCGACACTCGACAGCAAAGGATGTCCATTGTGAATAAAACTTCTCCTTTGATTTCGTATTGATGTGCATTAATTGGACTAAAATAGCACGACTACTCGCATTTACCTCCTTGTCTTATATTATTTGAATTCCTTCTCATTCCATAAATACATAGTTGAATTCGTACTAGAGGTTAAAATTTATTTGAAAAGAGCTCGTTTTTTAATAATCATATATTCTAACGCATGTGTGTATAAACTTTTGAGTGTTATTTATAAGCTTACCAAATAAATGTCGTTTTGAAAACAAAAACAAAACAACTAATGAAATAGTAAAATAACTTTTCTGCAATACGCAATAGGTAATTGTTTTTGTGTAATTCACATAATTATAAATCTTAATATTATTGTTAATACGGAAACTCGACAAAGATTTTAAACGACCTTGGAGTATCAAGCCAATTTATCCGGTAATTTATTTTTGGTATCCCCGTCTAGGTTTTGATGCAATTTTTTTTGACAAAAATGTATTTAATTTACTGTAGTACTATAATTAATGATAAAAATTTACCGTAGTACTAAATACTATTGCTGGTCATATTAAAATAAATTACATTAATCACAATAATACATAATTATATTTACTTGGTAATATTATAGTCAGATAGGAGAACGTCTTCACTCAGAATAGTTTTTTGTAAACAATAATTTATTGAATTCAAATTCATCACATCTATTACAGTAACAGACACCTAGATACCTACTTAGTGTACAGCAGACTGTTAAGTGTTAGTGTTAACATATTACAACTATAAGTTTACGAAAATATTCACTCCTTATATTATGATCTATTATCAATCATTTAATTTTTCAATGCCTTGACAGTTACAAATATCTGTTATTTTCCTTGTCATGATTTATTTGATTGTAATTTGTGACGTCCCAATTCTAAACTTTGAAAAGGTAAGTAGGTACAATTTATAAAGTATAAATATGTGATGCAATGATTATTCCCAGTTATTTGATTTGTTTTTCCTCATGCATTAAACAGCTTACACTAAGTCTTACAGTAACATAATAAATCATACTATATTATTATAGTATATTAAGATTATGATCTAGGCCAGGGGTTACCACTTTTTTACAGACACTTATCCGCGGAGGAATTTTTAAGTTTTTTAAATTTTTATAATTTATAAATAAATAAAAACTATAAGCGTGAAATATAAAATGTATACTAGATTGACAGAATTACTTAAGTAATTGTAAATAATCTGTATTCCTATTACATTCATATAAATGGGGAAGCTAATGTTTTGGGATGTTAACCCTTAAATGTTCACTAGGTGAAAAAAGCTACAGACAATTTTTAAGTAAGGTTTTTCTAGTTAATATAAGGCCACTAAACTTAGAAAACATTGCCTTAAAAAAATTTGACTACCCAAATTTGAAATTTGAGATGTATCTTTTAGGACACAACAAAATCTTGAGACCATTGTTTTACACTAGTACCTATCCCTGAAGATTCATAATCCATATTCCTTATTACTTAGTTTTACAAATTATATTATTAGATTTAAAAACCAATTAAGGGTATTTTTTAAAAACACATTTTATTATAATCATAACATTTTATTATAAAATTTGTTTATATAGGTAATTGTAAATATAAGAAATTTAAAATATAATACTTAGGTATGTGTATATGTGGAATAACAGAAAACAAATTAACATGTTTTTCAATCTTTAGTTACTAACTAAAACTATCATTTGTAGTGAAACATTTTAAAACCGTTCCTACCCTCTACATAACACAAATTTTATGTTATATTTTAGGCAAATTACACTTGTTTGCCCAGTTGAACAAAAAAGACACCTTCCTTTTTTGGTAAAATCAGAACAATGGTCTACTTAATCATATCTAATTTCATAATATGGTCTTGGGGTGATTTCATATTTAATTCAAATAAATATGTGTAAAAGTCAATAAAACTATTGTAGGCTGTGGCCAGTTTGGTAACCCCTGATCCAGGAAAAATGTCATAGGCTTTTTATTTTATTTTAATTTTTAAGTGAGTTATGATTATTTTAAGAATTTAAGATGTATAAACAATTCATAATTTTAATAATAAAATGTAATCTTTAAACTTTGAGCATTATGTAAAACTGTAAATGTTTAACAGAAGTTCTCTAGTTGTAAGTGTAGACACTATTAGATTGTTTAAGTTTTTCGATTGGTGTTTCTCTAATAATTATGTATGATGGACGATGGTTGTGAATTAAGTGATACTATAATTATTAGTAATTAGTAATTACTTATTATGTTTCAAAATAATGATAGAACCGAGAACCCACGTTCTAAACAATGATTTACTAAACATAGTGAATTTATTATTTTTCTCCAAGAAAACTATAAATATATAATTTTTTAAGAGTTGTGATTTTCATTTAATGTGAAAAAATTAATTCAGCACGTTAAATGCCACGTAAAATAAAAATTTTGTGGTTTAAACATATTTTCATTTGAACATTGTCTGAATCGTTTTATAGTATGGCTGGATATATTTTAATTATTTTATGTTTAAAACTTATTATGAAAAGAAAATCAAATCTGTAGGTAGGTACTGTAACCTACTAACTACATGCATGGGCATCCCCAGACATTTTTCTAGGGGGGGGGGGGGGACAAAATTAATTTTAAAAATAAATGACATTTTTTTTATACATTTTATTCATAGTTAATTATTATGTTTCGTCATTATTACAATTAGGTAGGTATTATTATTACAATTAAAACATTAAAAACATTATTATGCCAGAATTTTACCAATTGCTGTGGATATAACATTAATCCAGGGGGGCAAGTGCCCCGTTTTGCCCCCCCCCCTGGGGACACCCATGACTACATGTTGATACTTGATACAGATATATAATGGGAGGTAATATTATAGATATTAAATACCTATAATATAAGATAAGTCAATCAATCAAAAGTGAATTATTTGTCCTTTTTTTAATAAAATTTTTGTAGTATAACAATTATTATAAAAATAACAATATTATGCAATTGACTATAAAAAAATAAAGCCGTGACAAAACAAAGATAAGGGTAATAAAATATATCGTTATATATAATTGAATGTTTGAATATATAATAACAGCCGAAGTCAAAATATAATATATATTATATTTATAATAGAATTAACGTACAAAATACAGGAGAAAATAAACAGACTGCTTTAATGAACAGATGTCAGATAGATAACAATATGGTATAGCTAGCGTGATTAGCACGAGTAGACATATATAAATTATTTATAATTAGGACTTCTTATATTAGGGTATTGTATTAACTATAGCGTGTATCATAATGGATAAAAAAATAAAAAATAAATATTATTATGTTTGAAAATGTTTCTTCTAGTCTATTTAGTTTTAAACATTTACAAGAAATACTCTGAATTTATTTGTTTTAAGTTTCGAATGTTTCGATTAATTAATTTTCATTAATGCCTACTTGACAAAATTCCACGAATGTTTTACAATTGATTTGTATTTCTTTATTCTCTTAAATTTTTCAAATTGAGGAAAAATCCAAACAATTATTTTTTGATATATAAGATTTACCACAATATTTTCATGTAGTTATTAATGTGTCAATTGTTGGGAAGTATATTTGAAATTTCTACTTAGAATTTTTCACAACTTGAAAAAAATTTAATACCTACTTCCGTCATTCGCAGCGGAAAGTTTAACGAATACCAACTCCTCTTTTTAGTTTATTGATCTAAATCATATTATAGCCAGAATCTGAAAATTATTTTCTAGCTATAACTTCATAATTATAAAATTCACCTATAATCTCACTTAGTAAACCGCAGCAGCGAATCAAAAACCTAATTTAAAGTTTAAGTCTACGTCAATAGTTAGGTTTTTTTTTAGTAAATTTTTGTTCATTCCATTAGTTCTTGATAAGATTTTATTTCCAACTTCTATAAGGACAATATGTTCCAACTTTTCCATTTTCTTAATTAAGCCACGGCTTTCGTTTTAAACGAATAGGTATGTCATTAATAGGAACTGTACCTAAATAATTATTTTCCATTTAGTTAAGCACGTGTAATTTTGGCGGCGTCGCGGAAGTTAATGCGAAAGCAGTTCCCGCGGCGTCGTCGATTGAAAACTGAAAAAAAAAGCACGTGTAATTTATCAATTTATAATTTTATAAATTAACAAAATTATCAACATTAAGTTTAGTGTAAAGTATACTTACGTACAACAAATTATATTAAAAATGTAATACTTGCGAGCCGAAAATTTCGATTTTTATGTTTATTGCAAGTACTTATCAAAAGTATTGCTCGCAATAGTTCTGTGCAAAACAAATAGAAATTTCGATAATGTTGCGGTTCCAGTTTACCATATGTCCGCACGTTGAAATTGTGTGCCTACTTACTTACTTGTGTTACCAGCCATACATTTTAGAAATTTAGAAGTTTATTTTATTTTTAGGTATTCAAAGGTCATTTCAATATTTTTTCGTTCTATATTTATATTGAAATAATTTTGAGAATAAAAAAATGTAAAATAATAATATTTAGTAAATATGTAATTTATGTGAACTTTGGGCCCACAAAATACGGCACTATACTCTGTCTCACGAAAGAACGGGACCGTGTCTCGACCAAAATCGGTCATTCTTGCGCATCCCCACGCCGCACCGCACCACAGCACTACAACGACGACGACGGTCGTCGCTGGTGGTTGCCGGCGGTCGTGGTGAGGAGTAAACGGTGAGCTCTTTCTACATGCGCGAAACGGTCCAGTTCTTTCGTGAGACATACTATACTTATACATGTACCTATAATTGATGTATCTATACAAAGCTTTTATATAGGTACCTATTACAAATATCTAATATAGCCATAGGTATAGACTTAAATTAATTATTGATTTAATTGAAAATAGATTGTAATAAATTTAAATCAGAAATTGTAATAATATGTAATTACTAATTAATTTCTAGCCTATAAGCGCTTATTCATTATTTAAATCAAATATATAACTAAATGCTATGAAAACATGAAAAAAAATAATAAGAATTAATAGCAACGAATGTACCTATTGATTTTACAATGGTATGTTTTTATAATATTTTTTTTAATCTGTCACTTTGAGATGAATCATCATCAAATGCCACTTTATACCAGCAAAACATCCAAATTTATCAAAAAATCTATATACCTACTCAGACTAAAAGTCAAAAGAATATTAATTAGTTGAAGACTATTTTAATATTTAACTACTTACCTATTTGTGAAATATTTCCAAGATGGGCGCTAAACAGTTGAAATAAAGATAAATTCAGATGATTTACTTATCTACATTTCAATATTAATTGATATTGCTTCAATGCTCTGTGTTTAATAGCATTCAAACAAAGAATTTCACTTGCTTCTTTATACTACAACATTACAAGTTACAACTAGTTAATTATAATTTATATTTAATTCATATATAAGAGTATGGGATTCTAAAAATTAAAATATTAATTTCCTAATTAGGGAATAATGAATAAGGTATAAAAATGTAGATACTAGTACTGGCCATAACCACTTACAAGTTACCTACTTTAGGAAATATATTCATACAACAATTAGGTATAGGTACCTATTTAATATTTATTAAATTTACAGTTTGTTGTTCATCTTATTCAACCTCAATGTACATTTAAAAGAAAAATATAGTTTATTATTAATTATCACTCAAATAGTCATATAAAATTTAAATATGCATTAAATGGTTAATGGGAGTGGGGAATTCACAGTATAAATTGTTAGTCATCGATTGATATTTATTAGTTCCATATTACAGTAAACAAATCTTATTATGTTGAAACTCAAGGAGAATAGGTAAAAGTTTGAAGTACCTATCAAATGAAATCCATCTTTTCATGAAATATGAAAAGTATTCGTTTATCAAATATACACAAATATTATTTATTTATGACATATTTAGTACTATACAAAATTTTATACATATTAAATTAAGTAGTGTATTAATTTAAAGATCAGTTAAGTTGTATATAGTATTATTTAATTTTCAACTATTAAATAATGTAATATTAAATTTACAAATAAAAAATGTAAATACATTTTATTTAAAAAGGGAAAAAGAAGTATGTCACAGTTATGTATAGTAGTTTATCTATATTTTTATTTATTTAAACTGGTCCATGAGTTATTACTATAGCTGTAAAATATAAGGCTATGTACCTTAAAACAAGGTACTTTTCAGTTATTACTTAAGAACCCCTGATTTTTTACAACTATGCAACTTGAATAGTTTCCTGAAACAGTTATTGATTACTCAATAATGTAATAATATTTCTACATTAATCTGAATATTTTAAATGTGTAGATTTTATTGATATTGATAAAATTTCATATTCAAATATGTTTATGTTGAATAGATTATCATGAAACTGTTTAAGTTGTATCAGTTATCGTATAAAAGACTAGATTGGACACACTGTCATATCATGCCCATCTCTCATTTATAGAAATTATTTCTTGCTCACACGGTTGTAAAAAAGTTGCACAACTAAAGACTGGTGGATTGCGTGGAAAGAAATCATATTTCAAGAGTAACAATTAATAATACTTTTAAATTCAACTTGATATTTCACAAATTCATATTGTTCCTCAAATATAGGAATATATGCCTATAAAATAAACAATATTCAAATTTTTTTTGTAGAATCAACAAATTTCTGGCGTTTTTTTTAGGGTTAATATTTCTGATAACTGATAAGTAGGGTTTGAATTTTAAGGCAACATAATCAATAAAAAAAGTATTTAAAATGTAAAAAAAGGCATTTAATTTATATAAAAAACAATTTAAAAATATTCTACAAAAATAAATTCAGTAACTAGTTGGTATTAAAAAAAAATCACCTTAGAATTTAATTTAATTTTCGGCATAGTTAAAAACAAAAAATAGAATAAAATATACACGTGGAAAAATTATTAGAAGACAATTATGGTCGACGAATGCGAACTAACAAACAGTCTTAAATCTATGTATTATGGACATATTTAAATCTTTAAATAGCTAGTACGGTACTTTTATGGTCATATAAAATACTCGAAAAGACAGTAACAGATAGATCATTATAGAAACAACATTGACAATGCACAGTCTTCATAAGCTCTTATCAATTTGTACCAATAATATGTAATCTGTGTATACAATTATTAAATCAACTGAAAATTAAACATAAAAAAGGCAAAAATAAAATACATTCATTGTCTTAGAAATTAATTGAAACACATTTTTGTATAAAAAATTTTCCATTATGATTATTAAAAGAAAGGCTTTTTGCCTTCAAATCCAAACACCCTACTGATAAGTAATTCATCATAACATTATAATAAGCATTGCTACAGACAAATGTGTCTTACTTTTAACTTATTTAATAAAATTTTTAATTTAATATATTTAAGTATAAGTCACTAAATCACACTTATGTTTATATTATTATAAATATTACAATGATTAATTTCTTAAATTTAATTTAATCTTTATTTATGTTATTTTAAATACTCTTAATTTAGTGTATTTAAATTTTTTATATTTTGAATATTTGTTCCACTTCATAGTTGTTCAACGTGAACAGAATGCAACCATAGTATTATGCTATTTTAACCATTTCACTCATTACATCATTCAAACATTGGCCTTACAATAAAAATTAAATACAATTTTTTATAGTTAGATTGTAGATATTAGATAGTATATTAAACAAACATACAATCATTATTATTCAATTCTAACTTTTAAGAATTGATTATTCAATAAAATAATATGATACTCTAATTCTACTTTTGAATAATGTAAACTAAATAAAAATTACAACATTTTTAAATATTATATTATATATTGTATTTATTTGACAACTGAAGAGATTGTTGATTATTCCCATGAAATTATTTCGTTCATAAGTTAGAAAAAAACAATACTTATGAATTAAATAAATCATTCTAGTTAAAAAATAAAAACATTGGAAAATATTAATGTAAGTAAAGTATAATTTGTGAGATAAAAGATTATATTTTATAGTAAAAATTGTTTATAGAATAATTTATTGTACAATAATATATTTTATCACAATATTTCAATGTCTAACATGTATAACAATTGACTAAAAAGATATAACAAAAAATTTTTTATATATTTTACAATAATAAAGTAAAAATACGTTTTAAGCATAGGTATTGGAATTTTTCTTGTAAATATAAAATTTGAGACGTTTTATTGGCATAATTATACATAAAACAAATATTATAATTTCATGAAAATTAACTACAATTGAGAGCAAGTGATCCACAAAAGAAAGCAGTCATGAAATAAATAACAGCCTGAAAAAAATATCATATTAGTCAATTTTAAAATTTCTAGTTGAAAATTAAATAGGTTTTACTATTTTTTTTTATGAATATTCTTAATTGACATTTTAAATTATTTCTATTTAGGTTTTGAAATAATTTTAATTAAAAACAAAAATTTATTAAAGCAATTTCAAAAATAAGGGGAAAATGTGATAATTGTATTTTGGAATATTATGAATTTACTATAAATACTATTTTTCAAGTGGTTTACATTTTTAAACTTCAGATTCTTTAAAACTCCATAAAAAAAATTAATTTTATAGATCTGGAATACAATACACAAAAAAAAAAAATTGATTAACATTTTAATATTGGTAAAAATATAATAAGGAAAAAACTCAAGTTGATAGAAAATATAGCAGATTTAAATGATTGTTTTTCAACAATATTTGGAATTAAAATTATTTTATTAAGGAAACAGGATATTGACAAGAACATATCTAAAAACACAAAACATCAGGTTTTTTACCAATTCTAAAATGTTGTATATATAATTTCAATATCATATAAAAAAGTATTAACTATTTTTTTTAAAACGCATTATTGTTAAGTTGTTGAATGTAACCACATAATATAAATATTTTACTTACAAGTCCTATAGCTATAAATAAAACATATATTTTGACATTTTTCCAGAATAATGAACGACGTAGTGTACGACTTTGAACTCTGAAATTCATGGATTGTGAACACAAGTTTTCAGTTTTATTAACCAATAATTCAAGTTTTTCACCGCGAAGAGCTACACTGTCTGAAAATAGGATTATTAAATAGTAATAAAATGATAGCTTATAATAATTATATATTTACCAATATTTCGAACCATTATGTCTTTTAATTCATCTAGTTCTCCATGTACTTTTGATAATGTATCAAATTCATTAGGACTAGAAAATCGTTTCTATGAAAAAAAATTATCGTTACTATCTTTGAAAATAAATATTTTATATAGATGAATGCTTGAAGTGGTTTACCATTTCAGAAGCAAGTATTGGAGCAAACTCAGAATTCATGGAATATGCAATAGCATTGGATGCTCGTTGACCATATGTAGCTTGAAATCTTCGTTTTATTTCATTTAAGAAAAAAAATGCTTTAGATCTTTGGAATTCCTATAAACACATAAGAATTATAAAATATTAGTTAGGTTGATCATAAAACATTATATAATTCATAAATTCACTTACATCATCTGTGATACACATATAAACTATTTGATCTTCACAAATGTAGTGATACAAGTATCGGTCATGTAGTAAACTTTGTTTTTTGTTTTCTGGTCCAATTTGGATTAAGACTCCTTCAAGAATTTCTGCGAAATTCCCCTGATAGTTGGCATGCTTGGCTAGTACAACCATACCTCTGGCTACTACACTGTAGAAGAGCGGCATTGTTTATCAATTATTTTATGAACTGCCTGAAATAAATAGTTTTAACTTGATTAACCTGATAAATGTATCATATGTTATGAAATTTATAATCATTTATTCAAATTAATTGATTCTTGATTAAGAATTTATCGATTTAATTGTAAAAGAAATTAATCAGTGTTTTAAACTATTCTAAAATCACCGATATAACCAATTAATTGTTATAATATACATAATATGTCAATTTTTTTTTAAATTTTACTTGATTGAAAATAAATATAATGTATGATTATTTATTATCTATTATTGTTGTTATTATTATATACGATTAAGTATTAACCATATGAATTTAATATTGATAATAAAAATGAATATTTAAATTTAGTATCATAAAGAATTAAGTTACATCATTATATCTATTACCTATAGTTTGTTTGAATAATTAATAACGTTTGATAAATTAAATCAAGGATTAATTCATTTAGGCAGTTAGTGTTATAATTATAAGCTTAGAAATAAGTTATTTGATTAAAAACACAACTTATTACATTATGTCATTTTATTCTGTATTCTATTTAAATATATTTAAATACAAAATTAAGATCATCACAAGAATTATATATATATTATATACATCATGAAGATATTAAACTTACTATTCTATAACCAGACAATTGATCTATATAATATTTTATACATTTTTTTAATCCAATTTTATGCACTCAACAATATCAATCATAAATGTAAAAATAAAAATAACAATATAAGCTGAGATTAGTTTCTTGTAACTAGATTTCTTTGACATTTGTTGGAAAGTAATTTCATAAAATGTTTTCTTTTAATCTATCTATCTATACATGTATATAAAAATGGATTTCTGTCTGTCTGTCCTTTATGCATTCTTAAACCGCTGGACTGATTGCGACAAAATTTGGTACAGATATAAATATAAGACCTATGGGCAGAAGATAGATTAAGTTAAAAAGCGATAGGCCCAACTATGGGAGGTGCAAGACATTTTGATACTTACGATGGGAATTTTAGTTTATAGATGGTTGCTTATTTTTTTTATTATTCTAATTATTTATTATTATATAACATATTAACTGAACCTGTGAACTTCTTAACCCGTTAAAAATTCTATCTCTTATGTATCTCAAACTGTGTTAAATTTGTTTCCTGTGATTATGCTAGCAGTACATTTTTATACACATAGATAGATAATGGTTAAAATATATTAAGTAATAATCTTACAACGATATTCAATTTAGTTTAACATTATGTAATTTTATTTGTTTTATCGAGAAAAGCCTAATCATTGAAGTATTTAATTGAATAATATTTATTGATACTAATAATTTTATAATTTGGGCCTATTAATTTTGAATTTAGCTTCTCTTCTGTCTATAGGTTTAATATATATCTCTGTACCAAATTTTTTAGCAATTGGTCCAGCGATTGGAATGGGAATGCATTAAGGACAAATAGACAGAAATCCATTTATATACAGGGTGTCCCGCGAGCATATATCCATTGGGATATCTCATGAAATAATGGATATTAAAATGTTTGAAATGAGATTCACAGGGATAAGAACTACAATTATTTTATTTTTTTATTTTTTTAAATTTTTTAATTTAATTATTTCCAAAAAAATTTTAAATAAGGTACATCAGCGGTTCCCAACCTTTTTAGTTTTGCGGACCACTAATTTTGTAAAAAAATATTTGAGGTCCACCCATAGCATACCTATATATACGTTTTCATAAAACTATAATATATATTATATACATGTATATATAGTTATTAGGAATAAAAAAATTAAGAAAATTAAAAAAAAAAAATTTATTAGAAAAAAACTTAATTATATTATAAATATACATATATAATATATAATATTATACCTATGGCTCGCGGCCCAGTGCCGTGCTGATTGGGGCCCACATGGGCCAAAGGGCATGGAGAGGTTGTGATGGAATGCGTGATTGAAAACGTAATAAGGTACTTTAGTCATTTGTCTTAGAGTTTTGGATAGGTTCAATTGATGTTGGTAGGCTTTGCTTACCCCGGAGCTATATACTATAGACCCGTATTGGTTTAAGTAGAATTTTGTACAAAAGGAGATTGTTATTCAGATGAATATGTTTAGAGGTCAGTAGGTGTCGCAGCTGGCGGCTACAATCATTGAGCATTAAACGTTTGGAGCATATATGAGGAGCCCATGTGAGCCGGTGTTTAGGGTTAGTCTAAGATATTTGACGTTTTGAGAGTACGGTAGAGGTTGACTATTAAGGAATAGTTGTGGACAGTCTCTGGGGCGGAGTGTGAAAATAGAATGAAGCGATTTCGCTTGGTTTAATTTCAGGGCCCCATTTTGTGTATAGCAGGCCAAGATGGGTTTGCATAATAAAGGCAGCTATGTATGGGTCAATGTGGCATGCAAGCAGTGCTTTATCATCCGTAAAGTTGGCCACCATTGTGTTTAGAGTAGTAGACTTGTCCGCGGTATAGATTTTAAAAAGGAGTAGTGCAATAACTGCACCTTGCGGGACACAGGTTTCAATTTAGAAATATTTGAAAAAGTTGTTACTGAGTGCACAGAGAAGTGGCGATCACTAAGATATGATTTTATAAGTAGATTAAATTATGAGGAGAAAATCGCTTTGATTTTGTGGAGGAGCCCTTGGTGCCAAACTTGATCAAATGCCTGTTCAACGTCTAAAAACACTCCTGTGCATATGAGCTTTTCTTCAAGAGAAAAAGAGATCTTATCTACAAGACGGTGGATCTGATGTATTGTGGAATGATTGTGCCTAAATCAGAATTGAGTATTGGGAAGGTTTATTTCCATAGGCGTGCAAAGTTTCAAGTCGGGGGCAGCGAATATTTTTACCGGCCCATACATGGGTATTAAACTAACATTTTTAAGCTCAAAATCAAAATTAACCTCTGACCATTAAATAAAAATATTTTAAACGATAATCATTGGTTAATCATAGATTGTTTTTGCTCAACACCAGTTACCATATCAAAATTAAAAATACATCAAATATCAATAACACATTATTCTTTATCATTATAATACAGTTATATTATTAATTTATTATGTTATGTTATTATTATATAGTCCGGCCCATACAAATATATTCAAACCATCCAGGGGCAGCAAGAGCACACCTTGCTGCCCCTGTCCGTACGCCTATGTTTATTTCTATGATTGGTAGAAGATGTTTAAGGATCAGTTTTTTGAAAATTTTTGAGAAATAGGGCAATAAGTCGATTGGTCCGAACGATTGGGGAATTTCTGTGGGTTTGCCTGACTTATGGATTATTATCATGGAATATTTCTAGAGTACAGAAAAGTAGGTGAGCCTTATCATAGAATTGTATATAAAAGTGAGGAACATTTTTTTTTTTGGGGATATGAACTGCAATTTGATTAAATCATAACCGGGAGATTTATGTTTTTAAGATTAATTAATTAGATATGCAATTTCATGAGGAGATAATATATGCTTGAGTTGCATTGTCATAGGCAAAGGAAATTCAAGATATATGTTTATTTATCAACTTTGGTGGGGCTGAGTAATGAGTAGTGTGGTTTAAAAGTTGATGAGAGGTGTTCACAGAAGCATAATTATTAATTATTTCTTTTACATTTTTGTAAATGGTTAAAAATAATAATAAGTATAGTTTTTTCTTAGCACAGCTTGATAGATTTATATACCTAGGTTTGTTTTATATTCTGAATTCATTTTTTTAGATATACTCATATATAAAGTCCATTTAAAAAAAAATTGATTGAGATTTTAAATGCATCTTTTCAGGTTATTTACTACGTTAAACTCACAGTCATAATTATAATAACTAATCTAAATTAAATTATCTATTTTTGCTGCCTGGTGCTTGCGTACTATGGTGCATATGCCTTCATGCCTTCTTGTATTTTTACAATATTGTCAAAATTACTAACTAAATATGTAAATAAATCTATGGAAATAATACATGATATTTTAATTCAATATAAATTCTTAAATAAATTTAACAAATTCTAATATTTTAAGTAGGGTATGTGCTCATGTTTTACATAGCACGAGCCGCTACAACCATGTTGCATGAAAAATTGATTAAATCAATGGTTCAATAATGGCCCACTAAATCATGTTTAAGCTAGTTTTTAAGGGACCATTATATTGATTTGTTAAATATTTAGTGATGTTCATGCAATCTGGCATTAATGAATGAATAGGTTATTAGGTATCTAATTAGTTTCCAAATACAATTTAACAACAATTATATTTTACATAAGAACCAATCATATAAAGGAAGCATAAAAATATATTAATTTTTACTTTAATTTATTTTCATTCTTATGAGATAAAAATTTCCTTTTTTTAGCAACATATACAAATTGAAAATATTCACAGAACTAAATATTTCAGTCTCAAATGTGCAACTAAAGAAATGAAAATTGTTTTTGTGAAGTTGTACTAATTTTAATTATTAAACCTATTTATGAACCTTCCTAGTACTCAGAAATACCAATAAAAATATTGATCAACTATCAAAAAACTACTTAATCAAGTTGTAACATGATTAGTCTTGAGTGATTGTTTAAGTAAGGATACAGCAAGTAAGAATATAATATAATAGTGTCCTAGTGATGATTGCATTACATAAAATTGTTATGATTAACAATAAGGAAAAAATAACATTATACAAATATGAAGGCACTAGTTAGTATCTATGATGCACACTACTTAGATACTTACTGCGTAATTAAAAGTTTTCAGACATCAGCATTCATTGTTCATTGTTCGAAAATCTAAAGTATCAAAAGCTCAATGGGCAAATGTGTAGTACCACTTGATTATGTGCACGGGTAGTAATTGACACTTGTCTTCGATCGAGCGATTGGTGCATATATACCTATCACTTTTGGTTTTGGGGTTTCTTTCCGCTAGTTGCTTGGGTGGGAAACTGGGAAGCCAGACGACGACAGTTGTGTGAAACACCAGACACGAAACTGTTCGCTAACAGAAATGAGAAAATGATATGTGTGACGCAACCGTGTGCAAGGACAACACACGATATTAATATTATATTATTATTCGAAATGTTATTGTTTTTCGATGATGGTGCGCATACGACTTAAATAACGGACACACAACTTGTAACAAACTTACAACTATAATAATATGATCGATGTCGCCATTAAAAAAACGACAATGCCATAATGGTCTATCGGTAAAAAATTATTAATTTAAAGTTGTTTTTGTCGATGCGTAGCCTGCTGACCGCCGAGTGTTCGCGTTATCTCTGCCGCCGCTGATTATCTGAATTCTGAATTGACTATTCGAGTATGGCACCGTCCAAGCTACGTGATCTGAAGACCATGAAAAATAGACAAAGAAAAACAGGGAAAAAATTGATATCTCGGAGATCGACCACTTGTACCGTCACGTGACGCACATTTACGTCGACTATTTTGAATTTACTCGCTCCCCAAAAAATCAATTTCGTGCCGACATCCAGCGTTTTATTGCGTGCCTATTGATTTTTTGAGTGTTTTGGGCTCAAAAAAAAAAAAAATCTATAAGGAAAATGAAAAACAGAAGAACTTTGTCGTGGACGATAGGAGTAAGTTGTTGTTGGGCAAATGACGCCATCACAAAGGGCATGACAAAATATTTATAGTAAAAGACTACTGATAACAACTTAATGCTCTAGTGCAGCTGAATACTGATAACGAGTTCATAGACATCAGACATCACATATTCACATCGTGCGGTTGTTTCATTGTTTGGGTTAGAGAACTTATTTGTCGCTTTTCAATTAAAACGCTAGAAATCAATTCACAAACACACTTCTCTAATTGTATTTTTATGTTTACGACATTTGGTTCGAACGCGTAAAACTTATTTGTTTTTTTACCTCGTTAATGGTGCATTTATGTATTTCCTGTGACACTCAATAATGTGCCGACACTCCAGTGACGTTTTATACTTAGGCTGTGGTTAATGTTAGTTGTGTTTCAAGGTACGAACAATCTATGACCATGTTTTCTTGGATTCGCAACAGGAGGCAATTGACCAGACTTGGTTAGTATATTAATAAGTTTTTGTTGCTTTTATATCTGCTAATTATATTCAATTTACACTAACACTGATAATACTAACTAATTGCTGAAAAACTAATTAATGAGTATTAATACTTGCTTAGTTAGCATAACATTTCTTCTTTTATGTTATACACAGGAAATTCAGTAAAAAATTTCCACAATTTTCTAGTATTCACATTTGTAAGATCATTCAATTTTATTTCTTATTTTGAGAAATAGGGCGTTTTCACTTTCACATATTTTAGAAAGCCACTTTACAAATCTCATTGATCAATTTTTCATAATGTTTTAGCTTATTTTTTAAAATGATTCATCTAAATGTAGTAGGTATTATATTTGAATCCAAAACTATTTCAGCTTAATTTGAAATATGTAGGATCAGTTAGTTTTTTGTGTTGGTCGAAGTATTGAATGCTGACTGAAAGACACATTAATTTGTTTAAATAATACTGGCTTTTGCTGATACCACTTACTTATTTTTTTTTATCGTTTATCAGCACTCATTTAATTTTAAGACTTCATTATTCAATTAAAAACATTTTTCTTGTTTACCATCTTTACTTGGTAACAATTGAAACACATTTTACAATGTTTAGCTCTGAGTTTAGCTTAGAATTAAGTCTTTCTAGTTGTCTTTTGTTTTATTAATTTTCCTTAAGAAAAAACTTATAATTAAATTTCATTTTGTAATAAAATAATATCAGACGTAGGTAAATGGCAATAGCGATACTAAATACTTCTATACTACTATTAACTTCAATATAATAGATTTAACTCTAAATCATATTAAGAAGATGTAACACTGTCATTTTTTTTCTTCATTTTATAAGTGCATAACCTAATCTAACCAAATATTCACTTGGAAAATCACAAGTAGCTTCGATTGTTTAAAAATTATAATTAATCAACCAATTATTAAACATAATCGTTAGAACATTACCTATGTTTGTGTGTAGATTTTTTATGATAGTTTAAATTTTAGCAAGTTTTACGTGTATAATATGAGGGCGTACCCAAAAGAAACCAAACTATTTTTGTACAAATTATTTATTTATTTTTTTTACAAAAAAACATTTAATTACCTTCAAAGTACTCTCCGTTGGAGTTAATGCACTTGTCCAATCTTTTATTCCAATTTTCAAAGCATTTTTTAAACTCATCTTTTGTGATGCCTGCCAACTCCTCTGTTTTTTGCTGGAGTCTTCCATTGGCTCGATTGTTGCTTGGTTTCAGGATCATATCCATAGCACCATGATTCGTCACCTGTAATGACCTTGGAAAAGAAATTTGGGTCATTTTGGAATTCTTCTTTCAAAGAAGAGCATGAATCCACGCGGCTTTGGTTTTGCTGCTCAGTCAGCAGTCGAGGAACAAATTTTGCAGCCACCCGTCTCATCCCCAAACCTTCTCTTAAAATTCTCTGTACTAAACTCCATGTCACACTAGATCTCTCCGCTACTTCTTCAATGGTTGCCGTCGATCTTCCAGGATCATTTTTTACATTTTTGTCGGTTTGCGACGTCGAAGGACGAGCGAGCTTGATATTCTATCGACATTTCACCACTTTTGTAACGGGAAAACCACTCAAATACTTGAGTTATCCTTAAAGCATCACTTTGTAAGCTGTTTTCAACATCTCAAGGGTTTCTGTGCCTATTTTCCCGATCAGGAAACAAAACTTGACTGCCGTGCGCTGTTCACGCTAATCAGCCATTACAAAAATGACGAGTACACAAAATAACTTTGAAAAAAAATCACATCAACGTAACACAGCCTTCTACGATAACGGCCATTGGCATACTCAATGTTGAGAAGTATGTCTATACGCCCTTACTGACAAAAACACGGTACTACTAATACTCTGTCCCGCACAACATCAGTTCGGTTTCTTTTGGGTACGCCCTCGTATAGGATATATTAAAAATGCTCTTAATTCAATTAAAACTAAATTATCGTAAAAACCTATACACAAACACAGATAATGTTCTTACCATCAAGTTCGATAATAGGTCATTTCAATTCAATTTTTAATTTCACAAAGTTAAACCGGATTTTCTGAGCGTAAATTTGCCATGTTATACATTTGTAATACAGAGACAACAAATGTCAATGTTATGTACTCTTAACTGTCTCATATAGGTACCATGTATAATTCACATATACTTATGTTGTTCAATTTTAGTGTTGTTTCATTTCTTATACCAAATTTAAAAGTAAAGAACATATTTTTAGGAATTTTTATCAAACCTATCTAACCTTCTCATGGTGAAATTGTATTAAGAAGACGTGATACCCGCATGTGTTGTCTCTGTCTTACAAGTGCATAACATAACAAATTTTACGCTCAGTAGATCACTTTAGCTCCGTCAGTCTAAAATTTAGAGTTAATATACCTCTTATAAAAGTTCAAGGTTACATTATTATCTAGAACTTCTCCTTGAGCTTCTCACAGGCTTTTTATTATATTTTAGTTTTAAAGCGAGTTGTGTGTATTTTTTAAACTGTAAATTGTTTATATATCTTAAAATAGTCATAACTCGCTTTAAAATTAAAATATAATAAAAAGTCTATGAGAAGCCCTAGATAATAATAGTACCTTTAATTTGTATGAGAGGTAAATTCACAACACATGTGGGTATCACATCCTCTTATTATGATTGGTAATTAATATTGATAATATACCTATTTTTTTTTAAGTACAATTTTTTTTGTAAACATTTTATTAAATTTGATTTATCAATCTGAAAGTCAGTTTAAGAAAAATTCATTATTTTTTTTATTTTTTGAACTACCTACAATATTCGATTGTCCTAAATTATTATTTTTTTAATCATATGATAATCTGCGATTACAAAAAGGTAGAAATCACTACTTCAGAACAGCATAAAAGTTAAATTATTATATCTCCTTTTAAAAAATGTCGTTTACACACTAGTGGTAATTGGTAAGCACTAAGTTTAAACACCACAAGTAATCGCTAAAATGTTCTAGATATGAATTAAATAGTACCTACACGGCTACACATTGAAATTTTTTATTTATAAAAATTTAAATATATTTCTGTTTGTTGACTTAATAGGTAGGTAGGTTGGTATTCTTGTTGTATGCCATATGTAGTCTAAACATGTTACTAAACATTATAATATATTATACTATATGAGGCTTACTACATGTTTTTTTATTTAATTGAAATATCGGTATATTTCTGTTTTATCAGACACCTTTTTTATCAATTTTTTTTTTGTTTTTAACATATTATGCAGTTAAGCATGCTCAAAACAATAATGAAGTCTAGTTTTGAAGTCATAGCTATTTGATGTCAGAGACCTGCCCAAAGTGATTTTACATAACAAATCATGGGACATTTTCAATTGTAGTCCGAACGAATGCAGCTAGTGAGTGATCACCGTTGAGTGTATATGAAAATACTATAAATTTAAATTAGTTATAACTTTAAAACTAAGTCCAACCGTAAAATTTTGACTTCACCATTGTTTTAAGCATACATTAACAAAATAAAAAAAAGGATGTCTAGTAAAACAGAATACATCCTAATTATCAATAAATACATTTATGCAAAAAAAAAAATATACATATTTATTCAATATTATCAAGTAAAATATATAATTTAATAATACATAAATGTAATATTAATTTCACTCAGTTATTTAATTATCTAGTTCTAAATACAGTAATTTATTTTTTTACATTATCGACATTACATACTTATGTATAAAATATTTATTTTGTATTGGTATATTATTTGATTTTTCTTATCAAACATTCAAATTAGTCGTCTATTATTCATCATTTCGCTAAATATGAGTGTCAATTTGAAAAAGTTTATTTTCCTTTAT
The DNA here is from genome assembly GCF_037042655.1 of Diuraphis noxia. NCBI lineage: Eukaryota > Metazoa > Arthropoda > Insecta > Hemiptera > Aphididae > Diuraphis > Diuraphis noxia. Next base: position 90,804,907 of record NW_028301711.1, on the reverse strand, counting down.
AAACATATAGTAATATTTTTGGAGCAATTTACCCTAACTGAATAATTATATTGACATTTTTTGCCAAAAATTAACATAATTAATAACCTAATGATAATTGCGCTGTAAACCGTTTCTACCAAGAATACCAGTAGGTATTCTCAGAACTGATTTCATTTATATACCTTACCAGAATATTTTCTTGATATAAAATCAACATTAAGTTTTACTGTCATATAATTACTCATCTTGAATGAACTTGAATACTTCAAGCTAATCAGATCAATTTTTCATAATATTTATGCAAAATGTAATTGGTTGAAAAAAAAACCTCATTTATTAATAATACAATCAAATAAAATAAAAATAATTTCAATTTGAAAATATTTCTTCAACATCAAGTAGAACTTAGTATTTTTTTAAATTGTTTCTTATGACTGTCTACAGGTATGCTATTGGCTGGCAATAGCTTTAAATTTAATTATGGGTGCACTTATAAATTTTGTTTATTGGGTTGTGGTACAATTTTAATTTTATTTTATTAGTAGTTTTTTCTAGAAGCCGTATAAAAGTTGTATTTAGAAGTTATTAGTAAATTTAGTTTTTATTAGTACATTTTCAGGTTAATTATTAATTTTATATATATTTCTTGCGGTGTACGTCCATCACACAATGTTTACTGAATCGTTCTTTGCTTATTGTTGATTGTTTACTGACAGATTTCTCTGTAAAACTCATTGTTTGAGGTAAAAATAATAAAGTCAATACGGTCAAATCAAAATTACATTGTGACAATCAATAGTTGATTATAAATGATTTCAGTTCATTTTAATAATTGAATTATGATACCAAATATAATTTATAATGTATAAATATTTGATTTAAATCTTCTATTACACTTATAAAAGTAAGATTTATTAAATAAATTTCACTTTAATTATAAATTTATTTTTTGAAGTTTTCTTATGTAAGAATAATTTAATATACTAATATGTACTTTATTACACATTTATTTAGTATGATTGGGTAACTTTAAAACTGATATTGATATCACATTTAAAGGTTTATTTCTATTTTTAAAACTTCAAAATTATATTATTAAAATCACTACCTTCATGCATTCATGTTATATTTCTATCATTCAAAGTTGTATATCTACTAACAGTTATACTAACTTATATGTCTATTAAGAATTTGAATTGATTCTGAACAACATTTTAATTTAAATTTAGTACGAATAATTAAGATCAGCTTTAATAATGTCCTGTTTATAATTTCTGATAATTTACTGAAAAGCCCGTATTAAGATAAATTTATTTGTCACAAAGTTATTACTTTATTAAAATATATGGATCTTTAATACAGATGTAGTAATATATAAAGTGGACATAATAAATTTAAAAAATAATCTATCTATATATCTATGTATCTATATATACGATATACTAGGACCTTTTCTGCAATCACCAGACATATTCGTGTTTCTCTAGGAGACAGGACTGGACAAACTTATTAAATCATTTAAAAAAAATAAAACACAACATTATTATTATTCTCACATAATTTAAGCATTTATTGTTATTGTTATTAAACTTTTCCTTTTTTATTATGTAACACCTTTCAAAAAAAAAATTTATTTTATCCCCATGGCCAAGTTGCCGAGGGTTATTTCTTTAATAAAAAATAAAAAAAAAAAATATGAAGAAATGTATTATTGGAATATTTCTTTTGTTCATTAAAATTTGTTATGGTTATGGATATAAAACTTCTGTATTTAATGAGTTATTTCAGTTGTTTCATACATTAGTGTATTTATGCTGATTTATAATTTTGATAAGGGCGATTTACATATAGAAAGCATTTTATGATGAATATGTTTATTTTTCAATCATAACTCTATGTGTTTACTTTCATTGATAAGGTTTTTTTAAATTTAGAACTTGTAAAATTTGTGATTATAGGGTTGAGTTTTTGTTAACAAATCTTGTCAGGGGTATATAGTGTAAAAAGTGTCTAAGTTTCTATTACCTCTTATTAATTTATATTTAAGCATTTAACATACTTGAGATTGGACTTGTGAAAAAGACTATACATGTTGAGATTAATTTATTATTATTTTTTCTAGTATTTAATTGATAGTACCTATCTCGATACTGATATTGTCACTTTTATTTTTGTTCACACTTCTTTTAGATTCTGAGGAGAGTAATGAATGTATTGTTGTTACAGTGATGTGATTTTTTTTCGCGTATCATTTGTCATCAATTAAATCTCCAATTTTGAGGGGGATTTTAGTAGTAAATTTTGAAAAGTCTAGAGAAAAAATTTCTCCATACTTATCTTAATATTAAAATAAAATAATTTTACGCCAGACCAGTTTTTGGAAAATTTTATATTTTTTTTTTGTTACTAATAACTAATAAGTAATAATGAATTGCTGTAGACTTAAAATTTTCACTTAAAAATAATTATAATTGAATTTTCTAGTCTTGAAATAATTTTAAAAATATTTCGGCTCTTCTTGTGCTATTTAAGGAGATTTTAAAATCTGGATAGTCCTCTTTTTGAGCTTCAATTGCTTCAAGTAAAACATCTTGTGGTAGCCGTAGCTTTAGTTTGCGGTTTTTGGTTCTTTTCCCAATGTTGAAGTGAAGGGCACCTTTTATTGTTTTTAATTTTTAATGAAATTTCTTAAATTTTTCATTAATCCATGTGGTTAGGTATGGTATTCCAGTGTCGTTGTGGAGTTGTATGATTTGTTTGTACCATGGGGCTTTAAAAGCCATTTTGCAAAATTTGTTTTGTATTGCTTGTAATTTTTTAATTTTTTGTTTAAGATGTGGCTGCCCATACTGAGCATGCATATGTAATTAATGGATATTAGAAGTGAGCATTTGATCTGAAGGGTTGAACTGTAATTTATTAAGGGGTATAAGATTTAAATTGTGTATAGGCTTGGTTTAATTTTTTATTTATATGCATTTTCTATGTTAATTTTTCATCAAGGTAAACTCCAAGATATATTTCATAATTTAAAATATCGAACTTTCATTACCTTAAGTTTTAAAATGTAATACACAGTTTCTTATAAGTTTTTTTTGCAAGAATTATTAAAAAAATTTAACGCGATTTCACAAATATTTTGTGTGAGTGCCTGAGTTAAATTTGGACTAAATTGTATATTTGTTGTAGAACCTTTAAACATCCAACTGTTATTTAAATTATTAATTTTTTTTATTGAACTTAGAAACATCAACAGCAAAGGTTATTAGTTTTTTGTTTGATATAATATATTGAGTGATTTCTAGAATTAAAATTATACAATCAATAAGGTGTTGATTTTTTGTAATTTATATTTCCATTAATAGTATAGCTATCATTAGCATAAGGTTAAAATTGTATTGTATTGGTAGGTTTTTTTTAGAAAAGCTAACATATTTGCCAAATTTTTTATGCCTGGTCCTAATGCTTCATTTATGTTATTTAAGCTATTATATTCTATACTCAACTAAATTAATCATTTTGTTTTTATTCAAAAATTTTATTATGGATTTTCAACATTTACGTTATTATATTTTCTAATTTTATATACAGAACTAGCTGAACCCGTTAAATTTCTATCTCTTTTATGGTCCATAGTTCCTATTGTGTGTTAATTCATTTCATGTGATGATGCTATCAGTATATTTTTATACATAATGATATAGATAGTGGTTAAAATATATTATAATCTTACAACGATATTCAATTTCGTATATCATTATGTAATTAATGACCCAAAAAAAAAAGAGTGAGTGAAATCGGTTTAGCCATTCTTAATTGATGAATTGTTATACATTTTTATATATATAGATTATATTTTTATTTTTATCTGCTAGAGGGCGCCACCGGTGTAACTCAGTTTTTGTCTCTAAATCTCTAACTCACAGGAGTTAGGTCCATGATTTATGCTATAACCCCGACATTCACTATCATTTAAAAAAAATTTGAGCCAAATCGGCCCAGCCGTTCTCACTGATGCAATTTCGAATTTTTTGTCTCCATTTTTATATATATAGATAACATTTTCCAAAAATTTAAAGCTTTAATTTTTTAAAGCGATTGCTTATTTATAATTTTATATTATAAACCTATTAACACCGTTCTACAGTAAATCAGCATTGGCTCAAATATTATTAATAATAATACTCTATGTATACTATTATATTAGTTAAATATTAATAATATTTTTAATGTTTTTGGTAAAAATAAATATTCAACCTACCGTATTACTTATAATAAAATAAATGATAGGCAGTCTCCGGCTCAGAATTGTTGATAAAATGTATTGATTTGACGGGAATTGTTACTTAAAATCAGTTTTCGACCTAATTAATGTCTTTAGTTTATTGTAATTCAAAAACAAGTTATTATTTATTAGTTATTACTAGAGCCCAGACCTTCATTACCTAAAAATATTTTTTTTAAAAGCGGATAAGTGTATATCGCTCTGCTGTACAGTAGTTAGTAGGTTACAAGTGGGTTACTGTAATGGATGGAATTAAATTTGAAATTTGAATCCAATGATATTATATCATTGTATACGAAAAACGATTCTGAGCGGAGACGGTTTATCTGTCTAGGGTCTATTACAGATTATAAATACTTATAAAATATTTGACTTTCCAGTGGACTTTTTTTTTTTTTTTTGGTAAAACTAGACAAAATTATAAGGAATCTTGAATTAAGTTTTCAAATCGTAGATTTAAAAATAAAAATGTTTATGAATTTCTAACTAAGATAATTTAAACATTACGTATTTTGTCAAAATTCAAACTTTGACTATGAATTTATTTTATTTTTCAACTGCTATTGTAACAATCTGTTATGAGCCTTGTATTAAATTTTCAAGCTTTTCTACCCAATAAATATATTTTTATGGATATTAATTTAAAAAAACTTACTTGCATATGCCTATTTATAGTTCAACTTAAGTCGAAATTTTTTGAACATTGCAAGTGGATAGAATATACTCGATCATATAAACATTCGGTGAAAATTTTATATCTATGGTCATCTGTTTTGAACAAAATCCAAAATACAACAACAAACATCACTTGTCATTTTTCATTTGAAGCAATATTTCTGGTAGAAAACGTCGTCCGTGATTATTTAATATTATAAAATCGTGAAATCGTACGTTTTTTCTACTTTAACCGCTTTTATTTCGAGTACTGTTTCGAAAATTGAAAAATTACCTGTCTAGAGTACCAGCTCAAGAACATTATCTTTCAGAAAAGATGCTACACCTGGTACTTTTGAGCAAGTTTAGAGGGAGAAAAACTGTTTACAGAATAAAAAAGAAAAAGAAATATATATCATTGTAAAACCAATACATTCCTCGCTCCGCTCAGAATCTATAATACATGAAAAATGCATAAAATAACGTAAAAATGTTAAAAAATTACACAAAAAATGATATTAAAATGTATATTTTATTGTATAAATTGATAAATATTGTTTTGATACAAAAATTTTTAAAATTATTATATCATACTATTATTATTTAACATTGAAATTATTTAACTAAATAAAACTATATATTAAAAAATACTATTTTTAGTAAAATTTCTTTTTTTGTCGAATTTCTTGTTTTCGTGACAAAAAAAAAGAAGATAATGAACGTTGATAATCGACAAGCTAATGAAAACTGCATGTGTATAACTTTCAACAAGAAAAATGCAAATAATATGTGTGAAAAAAAGTGCAAAAATAAATAAAATGCACCAAAAATACTAATAAATGACCGTAAATCAAAATTCCCTAAAAATGTAAAAAATTCAAAATAAAAATTTTACCATTTAATTTTCATCAATCAAATTTCTGTATAGACGAGCATCGAATGTGAGCATTAGAAAAAAAGATGCAAATGCATTAAGTTCCGAGCCCTAGTTATTACTTATTAATATATACGTGTTAATATATACGTATTAATATATACGTGACACCTTATTCACAACTGAGGAATGTGTCAAACGATCGAAAAATAATGGTTATCACGACCAGGCCTAGGTGCAAGATTATGACGATGAAGGGTTTTTTGCCTATTCTCGATGATATCACGTGTTAAATCATAAACAGAAATAAAAGCAAGTAGTAAATAGTAAATTATTTGTATTTTAACTATACAAAAATGGCCTAATCAAATACTTAAATTAAAACATTGTAATATCCAATAATAAGCATTTAGCTATCTTCAAATCAAAATGGTTTAAAAACTTATTAATAATCATGAAGTAAAATGCATATATTGTTATTTATAATGCTTAGAAAAAAATTCGAAAAATCTAAAAGACATATTTTCCCTAATATCTCATATTATAAGTAGTTAAATAATCGCATAGGTAATTCAACTAACAAAGTAAATTGTATTATATATTATAATTGTAAACTGTATATTGATCTCCCTCGTGGGAAGTGAAATCTGATTACATAATGGTCATATTAATTTAGTAAAACTACCATACTATTTAGAACTCAGTAAACAAAAAAACACTATTTTGTTCATTATTTCAGATTGTTATCCGTATTTTGTTTTGTTTATTTTTGCTAGTTAATTATTTTAGTTGTTATTGCTTCCTTCCAATTGAATTAGGAGACGAACTTGATAGTATCTAAATCCTTGTTAACCTGCCACACCCATGTAAACAGATATTTGAAATATTGGAACACCCCGCCCAAGATAATCAATAATTTATATATCCTATAAGAAAATCCAACATTCTTTGTTTGGATAGCATGCTAAGCTTTACTTTTCAGAAATAGTTTTTACTCTAAAGCTTTCTGTATTGCCTATAAAATGTCCGCTTTCCTTTGCCGTAAGATGAATAGAGGTTATAAAATATAAACGATACTTAATATTAATTTAATTTGTATTATCATTTTTTTATTCGTGTTTAATATTATACTACACTGTAATTTTTCATAAATTGCATTTATGTCAAGTAATATAATACGCCAGATTCAATAAGTATATCTAGATTGAGTTTTTTCTTAATGACTAAAAAACTGTGTATAAAAAGTGCTGACAATCGAAGTTGATTAATAGTAATAAATGTATCAGATAAAAAGGCAGTCTACCGCTGTGCTGTAATAAATTAACATACCTTATACGATTCCGTGATTATTTGACGTTTATTATGACAAGCAAAGAACGAAATACAAATATTGATGTAATACGTATCTAATAATATATATATATATATTATATTTTAATTAGAAAAATAATAAATCATTATATGCGTGTAGCGTGGGGTAAAAAAAAATGTGAAGCTTTTTTTTGTGATACTAATTCTCTTATACTTTCATTAGTGGTGAGAACATTACCGTAGTGTAGTGATTGAAATTAAATTGTTTGACACTTTAAAGTTTAAAAAAACTGAAAACAGAAATTGTTTGAATTGAGTTAGAGAAGAACGATTAGAAAGAATGAGATAGAAAGAATGTCTAATAATTAAATTTTATAATTGAAATAATAAAATTGCTGAAAATGGATTTAGATAAATTAGATAATTAATTTCACTTGTTTTTATTTAGATTGAATATTAATAAAAAGAGCTCGATATTCCTTGAAGTTTTGACAACCAAACTTTTTAAGTTGTTTCCACATACAAAAAATAACCTTTTACGTAATATCTGGATGATTTTATTAGTATTTCACAATTCTTATTTCTTATAATCCTCTCTTATATAATTTTAATATCAACAACAATATTTATAGCTATAATATTAGGTTAATATTTTTGCAATGAGTACAAAGGTTGTACAAGGTTTATATTAATTACGTTTTTAATATTTTATGAATTATGTATTTCAATGTTTAATATTCCCTTGTTTTCATGAGTTGTCCTACAAACACTAATACCTACCTATAGGTATTATCGACGAGTTTATACTGAGCACGCTTGTGTATCTTGAACGTATAAAATCTAATAAAATAGAAAATTTCTTTTGAAATATACAATTTAAGAAAATTTTGATTTAAAAATGTCATTTAAAAATTCATATACACCTTGATTAGGATTTTAAGTCAATATAAACAATAAAAAAAACACACATACTTAAAGGCTAAAAAAGCTTAAAAAGTTTTACAAAACATCAATTAGGTAATAAATTAACTAAAACACTGTAATATATTATTTAAATTTAATTTTACTAGTTTGTTTATTTAAAAAAAAAATTCTACCTTTATACATTTACATCAAATTCCTATTGAATAACTTTGACGTTTTGAAATTAAAGTATGGAATAACGACTAAATGACAATCGACGAATGCAATATTATGTAACGAACAATCTTGAATCTGCGAATTTTGAATAGGTATTTTTTAATCTATCGATAGATATAGTGTGAGCTTTTACAAACTTGAAATTAACTTGTCATACCAAATACTATACCTAGATAAAGTATTAAGTGATATCGATATTTTAATTTAAATTAAATTAAACCAATAAAAAAGCAAAAAGGCGAAAAAATACACCCATGATCTTAAATATCAAATAAAACACATTTTTATGTAAAAATAATTATTCTTTTATTATTAAAAAAAGGCTTTTTGCCTTCAAACCCGTGCTCTAGATATTAGTTACCTAACTTATTAGCTTATTATTATAGTATTTCAGTTTTAAATTGAGATAATAATTAATGATTAATTAATATTTATGATTTGTAATGTCATTTTTGGTATACATATAAAAATGTACAACTTAATATAACTATATAGGTTTTTTTTTTATAGAACTGATGATTATTGTTAATTAATTTCCAACGGGCTATAATTATTTTATCTGGAAATTGAAAAATAATATTTTGATTGGAATAAATAATAAAAACAACCGGCAAATTGCTCTAATGCATAGAATAGGTTTAAAGTTGACCCATGGAGTAGAAATAGCCTCAGAAATGATCGAGTGAAATTTTAATTCAATGATTAATCATTTTATGTTATGAAATACGATTATGAACTGAAAATACCATCCCTATTTCTAAGAATATTTTAATTTATTTACGTTACTATCAGTAATACAGTGGGTTGTTTTATTTTTATTATATTAATACATATGGCATATTATATTATTTTATGATAATAATATTATATCATGTTATATTATTGTTAAAAGTTTAAATTAGTCAATAAATTGACATACGTTCCCATATTGAACGGTGTAAATATTTTGGAAATTCACTGTGTATAGAAATATTTATTAAATAATAATAAACGAAATGGCGAAAAGTTTGAAAATTAATATTTTTTTAGTAACATAAAATTAGTCACTAAAATAATTAAAGGAAATACTTATTCTAGTTTAAAAATAATTTTTTGTAAAATTATAAACTAAAAAAATTAATATATTTTGATATTTTTAGAATACCGGAGGACCAACAAACTTTTCAAGTTTTATTAGTTATTATAATTTAAAATGTCATCAAAATCTGAAGTTAAAACGCTAATAAAAAAAAATTCCTTATAATAATTTAAAAGTATAGTAACGTGCATATTATTGATACGTTTTATAAATGTAGGTCTCTCAAACTGGTGTTAAATTTTCTAATAAAGCAGCATAAAAACATAAAATAAAGTGAAAGTAAAAACAGAAATTTTCATTGATATATTTTGTATTGAATCTATTTTGTTAAAACTTGTTGTTGATAACAGCTTTGTACTTTTGTAGTCTTTAAATGTATTATAGTATATGAGCGTGAATTAAGTCTTACCGCTGTAGTTTACGTGTTATTTAGTTTAAATATTGTTCCATGATATTATTAATGTTACTTGCAAAACAGCGAATTAACTAACGATGTACTTTTGCCACTAGTTATTCACAATTCATAATTATACAGGTTGATTCTAATTTTTCGTATGTTAATTCTAACTTAACGATAAAACGGTTTCCATATATATATATATATATATATATATATATATATATATATATATGTATTAGCGATTAGTTGTAATGAATGATGATTGTTTTTATTATATTTTAAAGTGAAAATATTTAATTTTTTTTAATTTCCTGTAAATACTTATGCAAGTTTAATACCCAAAGGCCAAGATTCATACAATTAGTTAATAATATTTTAGGTTATAAGCAGAGCTGCAGAGCGATGTATTTATTCCGTGTTTTTAAAATATTTTGTGTCTTTGTACACGATAAGGAGTCGAAATAATGCTCTGATTTTCAACTTCAGTATTTTTTCTGATAGATAAGTGAATCTAGTTGATGCTTCGGCAGGTCAAAATTTAAAATACCCAGTTTTTTTTTGACAAAATCGACGTTGTTTTTTGATATATACATGACATTTTCACTGATTTTTTTAAATTAATGGTGATAAAAGATTTTCGTTCGGCCAAAACACTTGAAAATGTAATACAAAGGGTTATCATAAACGATTGTTTGTGGAAATAAATAAACTCTAGTTAAGCGTAAATTCACAATTTTTTTTTATGAACGTCTGAATTTAAAATGCGACAAAATTCGTATAAATCACTAAAATTTTCAATTAATTTTTGAAGTGGAAATATATAAAAATATCTAGTGGATACAATAATCCAATTATAACAATCCAATAATCCTTCGAATAGTTTTAATTTGAAGGAGGGGATGTTAAACTTTCTAAGAGGCCAAACCCGCCTCAACACCTCTCACCCTATTAACACCTATTTGCTCCATATGCTCGAATGATTAATAATACCTATATAATACTAATATTTGTAGTAGTTTATTTTTATATTTATGGCAAATTATTTTTACACAAATAAATCTATCAATAGGCACACGTTTAATTTTCATTATATCATGTACCTATTGCGTAAAATAAATATCGTTTGATTCATTTTGTCTCTTTTAGTGTTTAAAATCACAACGTTTATTGTTTTACCTATTAATTTTAACCTAATATTGTGAAAAGTTATTTTTTTTATCGTGATTCGTGGGTAATAAAATTATGTGCTATTGGAAGGAGTGCGGGAAGGAAACATACACCCTTGTATGGATGGCATTTGATTGTGTTCACCCGCTGACATGGCATAACCATCAGTCTTTCACTTATACTTGCGGCTTGCGGACGTATGAAAGTTGTTTGTTGTAGACCGTTAGACCGTAAGAGTGCTTATTTTTTTAAATAATAAATTATTTTAAAAAAACGAAAACCATTGAGGTTTATTTTAGACATTTTTCACAGTTAAATATATATATACCTTCTCATTGATATATATGAAATTATGTAAATATTACAATTTATTGATCTCAAACGGTAAAAGAAAAAAATACATATCTACACGTTATTAATTGTCGTCCTTTGTAGAATTGGTAAATTCAAGTTTTTAAATTTCTAAGTTAAATTTTTTTTACTCTTTCAGCAGGTTTAAATGAAAGTACAGACGTGTGATATTTGTATTCAAATATTTAAAAATGGTCTGTATAAAAGTTCACATCTTGTTGGAATGTAGAAATTTGTCTTTCGATGATCGTATGATGTGATAGTTTCATTATGTTTATTGTAGATACCTATAAACATATAAGTTAATAATATTTTCATCGTAATTAAATAATATTAGTGAAATAGTTAATAGCAATTATTTTGTTGATATTTTGTCATTAAATTGTCATATATTAATTCGTTTTTTGAACGACATCATTTTATCGTAGAATTACTTGCTTAAAATATATTTGGAATAGTCAATAGATTAAGCTACTGAACGTTGCTATTATCTGAATACTTATTTGAATAGTTGGAGTGGATACATGTTTTAAGTAGACACTCATCTTCTTTAAATTTTCCTTATCGGTCATTTAAAGTCTAATATTCTAATTGATGATTCATATTTAATGTTGTGTATACTGTTAACTGTTAAACTTAGTGTAGTATTTCGTGTAACTCAGTATAGTTATTGTCATATTATAAAATGTTGAAGTTGTTTTAATTATTCTTGCGTGCTAGTGAGTAATGAAATCTTTTTTAGTTATAAATATTAAATTATAATTTACATTGTGTTAGGGTGATAGTATTTTTTAAATACGTGATTTTAATCCATATCAATATCAATAATATTTTAAAAGACTTTGGTATGTATCATTGATTAAATTAATAACTAGTTCATAATATTGTTCAAAAATTAATACTTTTTGGTTGTATTCAAGTATATTTTGATCGTAGTCATTCTATTCAAATATTTTGATTATCAGTTTATATATATTTGAACGTGTTTTAAATCAGATTTTAAAATGAATTAATCTATATACAATATATATCATATTCTCGTATGTGTTCAATTAACATGTCATTGTATTGAATATGTATTTTATAATTTAATATTACTATTAAGTATATTATATTATACTAAACACAGATAGATTAGATAATTTAATTTTCAATTCCTATTGTTAAAATACTAAATTATATTATACATGCATCATAATATATCTAATTAGGTACATCAAATGTTCTGAATATGATGAAGAGTTTTTATGTCATAGCCAGTTGTGGGTTCAGCCGTTCTTATTATTTCTATTGCCACTATAAAATCTAGAAAAGTATCTAAAAATATTAATTCATACATTTTACAATTAAATTTGATTTTTATCTAACTCTGAAATAGGTACCTGAAATATTTCGTTTTTTCATAGTTTTTAAATTTTCTGGTTTGCATTTTATTTAAATAATCATCGAAGATCATTTTTAAAGTATCTACTGTCTCGTTTAGCTTAGGTAGTGGAATCAGACTTTTTTAATTTTATAGTTTTACTAACTTTTACTTACTTTAGCTTACAATATTTTTGTACTTTTTTTATTTCAGTAGGTATAATGAATACAAAAAACTTTGAAATATTTATTGTTCGTTAAAACTGTTGTACAATCTATACTCAATGGTTTGAGTGCAATGCACCTTTCGTCTACAGTGAATGTCACATTTCATTAAACAAGTGTTACCTACGTCAATTAGTCAGTATACATTGTAAAAGTAAAACACACATAATTTAAAAAAAGTGTATAACCTCTGTGATAAAAATATATAATATTCAATGTCCAATCTGATTTTGTATCAGTTACCCATTAAAATAATGTTGTTTTTTTAATCCCTATCTATAGTTATTTTCACGAATAATGTGAGTTTGAATAATGTTTTTCTACAATGTTATTTTCTTTAATTTGTTGTAAAAATATTGTAAAATATAGTGAAAAATTGTTTTCTTATCATTTTTTTATCAAGGCCCAATGGACAATGCTTTGAAAAAAATAAATATTATTCATATTAAGACAATATTCTTTGTATAAGATTAAGTTATATATAGTCGAATTTCTATTGTTTTAAATATTTTATTAATCTTTAACTATTATGCACTTCAATATATGATAGTTTTATCATTATGGCTAATTTAGTGATAGGCTGTGAGTTTTTAAAGTTTCGACTACTTTACGATTAGGGATTACATACAGTTAATTATTTACCCTTTATGAATATATTACATGTATATACTATATATTATAGGTACCATAATATAGTATACGTTTTTAAATCATTGATTAATGGTCTATAAAGTAACATGTCTTAAATTATTCATTAAGTACTTTTTTATTGGTAATTGCATTATGACCTTGTTGGCTTAAAGTTTCAGATAGCGATTTATATGGTATTATGGTTGCAGGGACATTATGTTGGCAAAATGTAATTACTTACACGAAGCGTATTATGAACGACGCTATCCTGATATACAATGTACGTGTTTGGCCTTTAAAAATGATTTTCCTTACATATAATTATTATGTCCACGTGTTTATCTTATCTCACAAAATGGCCCATAAAACACCAAAATGATCTTATTAATTTTCTCATAAATTATTTAATATTAAATAAGATTTTAATTTTTTTGGTGTTGGTTAATTTTATTTTACATCGTAAAATTTTAGTTGGTATAATTATATTTGTATGTAGTAGTGTGTGTGCTGATTTGGTTTTTATGAACAGACAAAATATAATGTTGTACTAGCTTGTCTTCCTATCGTTCTTACCTCAGTGTGCAAATATTATAATCAATGTCAAAAAAAAGGAATTCACTAGCTCCACAATCCAGTAGCCAAGGCATAGGTAAGAAAAATAAAATAATATATATTTGTATTACATATTATAATATATTACACATGTATAATTATATATTATGATTACCTATATTATATGCGTATTGCGTATATTATTTATACACTACACCCATATGTATACATTTATTATTATTATTGTTTAATTTTCTTTTCATTCGCTAATTTGGTACTTAATATTATGTATTCTTAAACATGTATGAACTAAATGTCTATGCTTATGTTCCTGTTATATTTAACATGTAACTAAGACCATTTATTTTATCATTATCATACTATATTTCACACTCAATAATTAGACATATGAATATCGAACTTAACAACAGAATAATGATAAATGTATATTGCTTTAAATATTTATGATTACACAAAATCGAATTTAATTCAACACGTAGTATAAATTGCTTTTGTAGTTTTTAGAAGTATGTATAGATAGTGCGCATGTTCAAAATATATGCTTATTAATATAATAACACATCATTAGAATAAAAAGATCATTATTTATTTAAATAACTTGTCAACTATCTACTAATTTAAAAAAATCCAAAGACTATAACTATTGGTTTTTTTCAGATCAGTTTATCTCATATTTTACTACGCATTGTTACTAGATATTTACATTTAAAAATATCCCAGATAATTAAATCAAATTAAAGAAACTATTAACCTTATGCTGGGTCTTTTCAGATGTCTAACGATAACTAACTGTAAACACTTTTTTATTTAACAGTGTAGCGTGTGGTTCCCACGTTCATTTTCAATCTAAATTGTTTAATATACTTACTACTATAATTTATACTGCCTTAGCGATATATTTCTAACTTTTTACGTAGTATTTTCTATCATCTTAAAGCAAACAAACTACGATGTTTATAGTGACGTGTTAAAAAAAACTTTATTAGAATGCTTCCAAAAACGTTTTGTACGAAAAATATTGTGAAAAAAATAAAAAATAAAAAATTCATATTTGCATATTTAGGTATACACTATACAGGCTGTTCCACGGACTCTGTTGTCAAATATAGTAAAATTGTTTACGGAACAATAATGGACAGCAGTGTTGTGAGTCAAGCTGGTGATAGATTACGGTTTTATTAATCCGTAAACAATGTCCGGTGTAGTTCGCACTAAGCACATACTATATATCTATCATCGTTGTTCGTTTAGTGTTCTACGATTCTACCTATGGTTTATATCTATTTTGAATACCGATTACAGGGAGAATAATTGCTCACTTTTTGCTCCGATTCGATCATTTTAAAAAACTTCACACACAGACACACTATAGGTATACTGTACATTTTGTTCGAATTACATTGAATACTGTTCACGGATATATAAAATCTTAGTGTGTGATCAACTATCAGTAGCGTAGCTGGAGCTCAATAAAGCGAGGGGGGCTATTTAAATAATGTATTACTGTACTACCTTTATAGGCTATAACCGTGATTAATACATCAGCAGTTAAAAATTTCAAATGGTAGCAACAACCTAGTCCCTCAGCTACGCCACTGACCCACTGTTAACTATAAAACTTGTATAGTATTAATAATAATGTACCTATGCGATTGTGTAAATACTGAGTAGGAAATGCGGTTTCTGGACATTCACAGGCCGATGTTAATCTCCGAGTTTTCGATCATTGTTTCAGATCAGTACGGGTTCGAAGACGATGGACCACCAGATGCTGTCGATTGCTTGGGTGCAAGAGACAGCAGGACAATAAATGTTAACAGCGTTCATAACTTAAAGCACTGTTCGAACTGTATATCCACGGCCAAATACAGTATACTGTCGTTCTTGCCCATATTCCTCTTCGAACAGTTCCGGCGTTATTCGAACTGTTTTTTTCTGCTCATAGCGCTTTTACAGGTAAGTCAAAGTGTTATCTTAAAACGGCGATATCGTTTGATTTAATATCATACAATTATAACAAATAATAATTGTGATCGAATTGTTTCTTCGGGAAATTGTAAATTCCGCCTGAAATTAACAGGTAAAAATTATATCTATAATAAATTCCACCCGCGGGGAAAATATCCAAGCAAAAAAAGATACATGTAAATTCCAACCGAAAAAATATACAGGTACAAAAATGGATTCGTAAATTCCGTCCGGAAAACAAATATTTTTAAACTAAGCGTTCCGTGACTACAACTCGTTGACGCGACCGTCGTACTGTACGCGGCGTGTTATATAGGATTTGGAACTTTGGAAGTTCAAAATGTACGTACACTGAACAATCGTATTTGACGACAATCGTCAATCATGTCATTATCTTATCAGCTTTTACTATAATATTGTGGATATAATAATTGGAAATATCAGATAGAACTATTATAAAATATAAATTGTTTGATCACTTAAGTTTCGTTTAGAGTCATACGTACGTATCTATAATGGCAACTCAATTTATTGAATCGGAACGTGGAAATAAATTGTTAGTATTAAATAATTTTAAATTTTCAAATGTAAATAATAGACCTTTGGCTACTGGTTTAATAAAATGGATGCATAATTAAAACTTGTAAAACTTTTGTGAAAACCTTTGGTGAAACAACTATTAACATCGCTGAACAAAATGTTGATCATAGCCATATAGCGAATAGGTATAAGTACTATAGAGTATATATATTTAAAATTGGAAATTTAATTCTAAATTTTAAAATTTTTTTAAATCTGAAATAATAATCGTGTTTTTAGTAAAAAATATATTATATACAAGCAAAATATAATTGAAAAATATAAAAATAATGAAATATGTATTGATGAATATGTAGAAAATGTGGCTCATTATTTTGGGGATTTCGACAAAAAAAAAAATAGTAATATGAAAGGAGTGATAATATGTAATTATTGATTATGATTATATTTTGACTCTTTATTTATTACAAAAATATTACTATTTTTACTATTTTATTTTTATTTTTTATATGTACATTACATATGTTGTAAGTATTGATTATAATTATATATTTTGACTCTTTTTTTTTATTATAAATATTACCATTTTGGCATTTTGGCATTTTGGCATTTTTACTATTATATTTTTATTTTTCTGGTTGAATTTACATGTACCTTTTTTTAATTGTATTTTTTGGGCGGAATTTATATGCGGCCGTTTCTTCGGTCACGTATTTTCAAACAAACTATAATATATTAATCTTGATATGCTATAGTCTATTACACTCTAAAGATGACGTAACATTGGTATTTGTTATCTCCGTCTTACAACTTACAAGAAAGTGCGGAACATACCAAATTTACACTCAATATTCACATTTAACTTCGTGAGTTTAAAAATTAAAGTGAATTGACCTTTTATAGAACTTGATGGTAAGAACATTATCTATGTTTGTATGTGGGTTTTTTTTACGATCATTCAATTTTTAATGTACGCTTTATTACATACGATTTCGCGCATCTTACCTTTTTAGGTAAACGATTGCGCGCAGTGCCAGGATAACAAAAGATAAAACTTTAATTACTCAAAGGCTTACGATTGCGCGCAAAATTGGGTGCGACGTGGTCAAATTTATCATTATTTTTAATATTTAAATACAGATTTAATTTAAAATTAATATAATATTAAGAAAATATTATTATTAAAAAAATATCATGAAATTTACGTAGGTAAATAATACAAAATAAAAAAAGTTAATAATTCAAAAAATATAATACTCGTACATCAATATTGAAATTAAATTTTAAACCCCCTATACCTATTTCCAATTATTGCCAAATACTTGAGTAAATTTTCTGGTTTTTTATTATTTATTTAATTTTTGTGTTCAATTTCCAGATTTTTAACTTTCCTTAATTATTCTTTCTTCGATAATGGTTTGATTATACCTTTGGAAATGGTTAATAATTTGGTAACTGTATCTGTCTGAGTTTCTATAAGGGTAGTTATAACAACAAATATTGGTGGATGAGCACTATTAAATTGTGTATTATATGTACTATGTAAACTTTCAGCCCCGTTTGTAGTTCTAAAAATAAATAATATATTATAGTTGATAGTGTTAATACATTTTTTTTTAAAACAATTATTAGTAAATATTTACCTAGGATTTTATGATGGTGTTTCAGCCCATTAAATAGGTGGAAATAAACAACCAGCTAAGTTCAATATACGTTTCTAAAACATAATCCGAAAAAAGTTGTCCAACTGAAATATTTGGACATACACTTATAACTTGAACAAAAGCATCCTCGACATCATCTGGAGCGATAAAAAAGAAAGTCGGGTAGATATATTACTTGTAGCTTTTCACTTGCAACTTTCTCTTAATACTTGTCGATCAATTTTTTGTATCAGATCAAGCATTTTCTATAATTAAATCATCAATCGTCATTAACACCGTGGACGTACACTGTTTTTTTACTGCACCTTCATCTTACATATCCATCAGCCCTTTGCTTGATATATCTCAATTTGTGCCCATTCACTAGCAACAAATCATTTCCCCTTTCTGATGTAATACGGTGAATTTCGTTTTCCATTTAAAAAAATCAATACAAAATTTAACACTGACACAATTTAAACACCGAACACAACTGATAGTAAATTGATATAGTCACATCATGAACGATTAAAGTATAGCCAGTATAGGTATATTCGTATATGCATGGGAATTTACAATAAAGATGATATTTCTGATCTAAGACGCGCGCAATCGTACTCCGTCGTTATAAAAGTATGATCTAAAATATAACCAATTAATTCTTAGTGATGGGAAGTTTGTCTGATATCGGAAAAAATAATTAGTAAATAATCTACTATAATCTACTATAGTATCTTACGGATTTACCATGGACCTATGTCCTATATATTTGGCAATGTTGCTTAAAAGTTAAAATACTATAGCGTGCGCAATCGTACGCTTAAAGAGGTACCGCTGATATGGGCCGCGCGCAATCGTATCGTATCGTGCCCATATACGCAAAACTTGCTAAATAATTGAACTATTGTAAAATCCCATTTTCAAACATAGATAATACTTTTACCATAAAGTTTTATAATAGGTCAATATTCTTAAATTTTTTTAACCAAAGACGCTAAACTTGATCTGCCGATAGAATATTTGGTATGTTATACACTTGTAAGACGGAGAAAAAATTCCACTGTTACATCCCCTTTCGCAGAATTTAGGTCTCATTAAATTGCATAATATTACACCTGTATCATATTAAATGTTGCATAAAAACGATTTTAGAAAAACCGCGTATTCAAAATAAAATTTGAACGTCAGTTTGAAGTTTATGAAATAATAATTAAGGTTAACATAATATTTTAAAGTTTAAAGTATGGGATTCAAATCAATGTAAATACGAATGAGGCAGTGATCACATGTGGGTATTGTCAAAAATGTCTGTATAAAAATTTAAGCATTAAAAGTTAAAATTTTTAAACAATTTATTAGAATCTAAAATTCGCTAACAATATTTTATAGTTTAAAATTAATTTAATTTTTCTTTTTAAGATTTAAGAAGTGATTAACGTTCTTCTGTACATGTTTTGGTGTCTAATTAGTCTTTTAAGTTAATTAATTAAACTTGAAATTGTCTTATGCCTATAAATAACTCAAAAAGAGTAGCAATACTTCAAAAATTTTATGTTGCATAGAAATCATAATGATAAACATTCTTTATAAATTACATATTTACATGTATTTATTGTTAATTTTTTTAGAGGTATATACTAAATAACAAAATTAATTTTTCGATGGCTATTATTGTTTTGCGTAAAAATCTAGTTTTAATTCAAAGTTTAATTCAAAGTTTAATATTTTGTTTGTTTCTTCTGACGCTTTTGAATACTATTGGGAATTTTGGCCATAGTTTATGCTCGGACGAAAGTCAAACAATTTAATACAAGGTTCATCATAAATTTACGCTAAGTCATACCAATTTAAAAATATTTAAAATAAAAAAACTATCACAATTTTTTGTAATATGATCTTTTTCTATGCATTTAATTATTTAACAATGAACCTTAGTTAAGTTTGGTAAGGTTGTTTGAATATTTTCAAGTGCTACGTTTTACTGAAGACAAATTAAATTAATATTATTTATTAAGATTCAATTATAAACTAATTTTAAAACGTTTTTTACAATTCACTTTAAATTTGTACATAAGTTATCACTGGCCGTACAAATGACATAAGTTTCACGTCCTTTTAATTTTGTTTAGACTGATCAATGATCATACATATAGGTAATCATCTATGCTAATATATACATATCAGCATATGGTCTAAGTCGTAAACTACAGATAAAATGGTTCATTTCATGAACAATATGCCTATATGTAGCTTATAATATAGTATACCTACGTATGTGTGCATAATATATATATATAGGTTATAGGTACATTGGTGTAATATATAATTTATAACATCCAAGGGTAAAACAATTCTGAGAATGTTTGATTGTTATATCAATAATTTGGTTTTTGTGCTAAAAGTTTAAAATCAGGTATTTTATGTTAGAAAAATAACTATGAATACGGAATAGTATATACATTGTCACATTGATAACAAATCGTAATTTGAATACATTTATACGAGTTATCTGCCTGGCGCCGGACGTAAACCATCAGTCGTCACAGGTGAGACTTATTTATTATTGGGCGTCGCCGTTTTGGATTTATGTGTCACCGCCGACGCATTTGAACGATAAACTAATATAAAATAAGGAAAACAACG
The DNA here is from genome assembly GCF_037042655.1 of Diuraphis noxia. Lineage (NCBI taxonomy): Eukaryota > Metazoa > Arthropoda > Insecta > Hemiptera > Aphididae > Diuraphis > Diuraphis noxia. The sequence goes on along the minus strand of NW_028301711.1, from coordinate 90,784,081 downwards.
TTTCCCAAGAGTATTTGACGTGTAATTTGCTAAAAGTATGATATTTTATGCACTCTGATATTAACTGACCTTACAGTTGAGGCCACTCGGCTGTAAATGTTAATGGCTTTGTGACCTTTGTATCGGAGTTCTGATTTATTATAACTACTAGTGCCCGGGAAAAGTTCAGTAATTTTTTTCCAGTGGAATAATATTGTACATACATTATACATGATATAATATATAAAATGCATATTGTGTCGCATATAATATATTATGATAGTGGTAGAGATGGTTTATTCATTTTATATTTTTATGAATCTAGCAGTCACTGGGTATGTAGTATACTCTATACACTATACATCACATATAGTAGGTACATAGTTTATTTGCATTCCAACTATGCATATTTTTATTTGATGATTGTACGTATTGATTGTTTTAATTTAAAATACATGTCCACAACAAAATCGACTACCTATATTCATCGAAAAGCTCTGATTAATATATATTTATATTAAACACGTTTATATAAATGATAATAATATAAACTATGCATAGAATACCAGACAGAATATTTTTATATTTTTTAAAATTATCTACGTATATAAACATTTTGTAAAACGTAATCTGCGTATTTATGTTCACACGTTAGGTTTGTTCTTAATTAAAAATATCTTTATTAGATGTCCGAATATAATTCCAGGCATTTGTGAAATGTTCGAACTTCAAATGATGGTGGGGAATGGAGTTCCTCCACGTTTTCTCTCTATTTTTAAGAGCATCCCAACTAATTATTTTTATTAGCCGTTTCGTTATTCTTAACTAGATTTAATAAGATACTTTGGTTTGATACATTACCTATACAACTTATTATATTTTGATATTCCATAATAGCTGAGAAATGTAATTTAAAAAAAAGTATTGAAATATTAAAATTAAAGTTATCGTTAATGGTTACTAGCATCTTATATTGGCTCGAATAGTCGTATATTAGAAATTTTCTAGTGCTTGATGATGGTGATGTGGGTAGCAACACACCTCCTCTAGTTAAGTTGAGTTCAAACATAACATTTCAATAGACACTAGTTTTTTTTTCAAGTCCGGGAGTTTGTTTTGTTTTGTTTTGTTTTTCAAATCATTTCAGCACTGCGTATTTGTGTAAACAATTAATTGCTTTTCAAACAGCAGAATAATTAATCAAGTTTAATAATGTTCTATAATACTTTGATTTATGCATTCACAGGTACAAATTACCAGTAAAAATATTTAGGTTATCTATATGTACCTTTACTTATACGTGTCCTATAAAAAATTTTGAGTAAATTTGGATGAATAAATTATGTATATTCTTTTAGTATTAATTAAAAAAAAAAAAAATTGATTGTTAACAAAAAAAAATATAAATAGCTATACAAATTTATTTTACTACATTATTATTTATTCACAGATGTTACATTTTCAACCATATATTATGGAATATTATTCATTATCACAATAACATAACATGCTACTGTTGAGTTAGATTAATTTAAATGCATGTAAATTAAATTAAATAAAACTAAGGGTAGTGTGATTTTGTCTTTACTTTTAAATACTTTTGAAAAATATAATTTATGTTCCTTTTTAAAAACATCTTTTGAAAAAGTGAAATATATCATTAAAATGAAGTAGGTTAGATGTTATTTATTTAAACACACTTGTTTTATACATCATCACTTATACAACTTACAACTTATAATCTACAAATACACTTCAAAATTTGGTTTATTCAGTGTTTAAATAAGTATAATACAAATCAATATAATTTATGTACCTACCTAATAACGTTGTATCTGTTTAAATTTTACTTTTTGAAGAGTATGCAAATGTAAAATTTTAGAGGGGGCAAGTTTCCTGTCTTGCCTTCTCCCAGGGGATGACCATGCTTGTTTTTATTGTTTATAATTATATAAAAAAATATATTTTTTAAATTTTTTACCAAAACATAAAAAAAAATAAAAATGAAATAATTGTAGTTCTTATCCATGTGAGTCTTATTATAAATCCAGCATTTTAATACCTCTATTATTTTATGAGATATCGCAATGGATAAATCCTCATGGAAAACCCTGTATATACCTACTGTAAGATACATGATGCTGACTAAATACAAGGCTTTAAATGTTTGTTGGAAATATTTTTTGAATAGTAAAATAAAATAATAAAATAATAAAATTTAAATAAATGAGAAAACAATTTATCAAAATTGAATTATTAGTTTCTATTATTCCTCACAGTAGATTACTGATAAGAGTCTGTGTACATTTTATAAATTATTATTAACTATTTAATATTTGTTTATTAATCATTATTTTACATGTATATATATATTTTTTTAATAGTATAGATGTTATGTAGTTTGTCATTTTGAGGGGCCACATTTTACTGAGGAAAAAACAGTGGGTCAGCTGACCTCCCAAACCCCCGCCTAGGTCCTCCCCTACATTCAAAATTGGTATAACTGAAACTATTTGTTTTTTTTTATGAATATCATTTTAATTTATTAAATTTTATTTTAGTTATTTTTATAATTTTAATTATATATTACATTAAAATGTATAATATTTGATATTTTAAATTATTCTAAATTAGAATTAGTTAAATAATAATCAGATAAAGTAGGATAAAATAAGTTGATTAGTACAGAAAAATTATATAATATTTTTATTTTTATACGGGTACATAATATCGCTTTCAAACATTGATATTTTTATCAATACTTTTTAGTATAACATAGTTTATATAAGTTTAATTAAATTATTTTCTTAGTTTTTTTTTAATATCAATGGCTGTTAGTCATATAGTATTGTAGCCACATTTCCAAACAAAAACTAAAATCGTTATTTATATTTTATATTTTGTTATTATTTTATTATAGCAAATACCAGAAGTGTCTCCTACTGGTCGATTCACAACCTTAGTACCATTATGTTTTATTCTCTTAGTCTCTGCACTTAAAGAAATTATTGAAGACTTTGTAAGTGTTTTCTAATTCTAATTTTTGTAATCATTATACTAAAACTATTATTGATTTTTTTTGTACGTTTGTTTTATTAGAAAAGACATAGAGCAGACCGCGAAATCAACCATCGAAAGGTGGAAGTCTTAAATAACGGTATTTGGACTCCACAACGATGGGATCTCATTAATGTAGGAGACATTGTTAAAGTAAAAAATAATACGTTCTTCCCCGCCGATCTTCTAATACTTTCTTCCAGGTATATAATGTTTATCATGTGTGTAAATACAAACACATATTATAGTTCATTGGTTTACTGGTTTATGGTAATTGTATTGTTTTGTTTCTAGTGAACCACAAAGTATGTGTTATATCGAAACAATGAACCTAGATGGTGAAACAAATCTCAAAATACGACAAGGTCTTCCAGAAACGTCACGTTACGTCGATGCAAATGATCTCATGCGCTTCAAAGGAGTAATTGAGTGCGAGCTTCCAAATCGGTTGATCTACGATTTTGCTGGCAGCTTAAAATTGGTAGATAGAGTGTGAGTATCAGATTATGCAGATAGTGTAGAATTTAGCATTATAATAATTTTTACTTTTAGTCCATTGTCTTTGGGTCCCAACCATTTGCTGTTGCGAGGTGCTATGTTACGTAACACCGCTTGGGTGTGTTCTGTGGTTATCTACACTGGCCACGAGACAAAGCTCATGATGAACCAGACTTCAGCTCCTTTGAAAAGGTCAACTGTAGACAAAATTGTTAACACACAGATTATAATGCTTTTCTTGTTGCTGTGTACATTATGTTTGATAAGTGCATTTTGCAACATTATTTGGACCAAACAGAAGGGATCAAAAGACTGGTATTTACAAGTAGATGGTACGTAAGATAATTTACTTCCTAGCTGTGGAATTAAAAATATTTTTATGTATTTTTATTTTCAGATTTTGTTACATTCAAATTCGCATTTAATTTACTCACATTCTTTATATTATTTAACAATTTAATTCCTATTTCGTTGCAAGTAACTGTTGAGGTCGTACGCTTTATGCAAGTAAGTTATGTTATGAATTCTTAATGGTTATGCAGTATTTTATAATCATAATTGTTTGTTAGGCACTGTTTATCAACAATGACATTGAAATGTATCATGAAGAAAGTAATACACCAGCTATGGCACGAACTTCGAATTTAAATGAAGAATTGGGCATGGTAATTGGTGTTAAGCATTGTGTATGAATAAAAAAAGTTATATCAGTTTTTTTCAGGTTAAATATATTTTTTCTGATAAGACTGGTACGTTAACAAGAAACGTTATGGAATTTAAACATTGTTCAATAGCCGGAGTCCTTTACCTAGAAGGTTCACAAGATACTTTAATAAATGTATGTCAATATTTTGTTTCATTTGAGCTTTAAAAATTTTTTTTTTAAATTTAATATTGGATTTGTCTTTTGATAGAATTCAAAAAACCATCCAACAAAAGATTATGTCTTAGAATTTTTAAGAATGATGTCCGTTTGTCATACGGTTATTCCGGAGAAGGTTAAAGACTCAGATGAAATGTTATACCATGCATCATCTCCAGGTTTTTAAATTGCTCGTACTATTTAATAATGTACAATTTTATTAACCTGTTTTTATTATTATCATTAGATGAGCAAGCATTGTTAAAAGGATGTCAATTGTTTGGTTATGTGTTCCATACCCGTACTCCAAGAGGAGTCACTGTTTCAGCAATGGGCATCAACGAGGAATATGAAGTTTTAACTGTCATAGAATTTACCAGCGCTAGAAAGAGAATGTCTGTTATTGTGCGTGCACCAGATAAAAAGATTTATCTTTATTGTAAAGTAAGTTTGTAGATTACTTCAACAATAGATAGTTGATTTTTAATATTTAAACTTAATTTTCTTCAGGGTGCAGATACTGTTATTTTTGAACGACTTTCAAGAGCAGGTGAAGAGTACAAAGAAATAACATTAAAGCATCTTGAAGAGTTTGCAAATAATGGTTATCGTACATTGTGTTTTGCTTATGCTGAGATTCCTGAGCATACTTACTCTGTTTGGAATGAAGAATTTTTGAAAGCGGGTAATGTTCTCACAAATCGAGAGGGTGCTATTGATGAAGTAGCCAAATTAATTGAAGTAAATCTCATTTTGCTTGGGGCTACAGCTGTTGAAGACAAATTACAAGATCAAGTCAGCTTGCAGCAATTTAAATGTTTAATAATGAGTATCTAATGAATATGTTTTGACATAGGTACCGGAAACCATTGCAGCTCTAATTAAAGCGGATATTAATGTTTGGGTACTGACTGGAGATAAACAAGAAACTGCCATTAATATTGGATTCTCAACAAATTTGATTACACAAGGAACTCCTTTAATTATACTCAATGAGCCTACATTGGATGTTAGTATACTATTCAGTCAGTATTAAATCATTATAATTTATTGTCGGTTTTAATTTAAAGGAACTTAGAGAATCATTACGACAGCATATGAGTGAGCGGCAACCAGCTGTAGGGAAGCCTGATAACCCTTTAACGCTGGTAATTGATGGCCAATCATTGAAACATGCTCTATCACATGATCTAAAAATGGATTTCTTAGAACTATGTATGAGTTGCAAGTCTGTTATATGTTGCCGTGTATCACCTATGCAAAAAGCAGAAGTATGTTTTAATTCTACAATCGTCTTGTTTATTTTTATTTTATTTTATCTTGAAATAGGTTGTAGAATTAGTCACATTAAATACACATCAAGTGACATTAGCAATTGGTGATGGAGCAAATGATGTGGCAATGATCCAAAAAGCACATGTTGGTGTTGGTATATCAGGTGTTGAAGGATTACAGGCTGCATGTGCATCTGATTATTCGATAGCCCAAGTATGCATTATAATTATATTTTGTTTTCTATTAACATTTCCACAATAACATTAATAATTTATAGTTTAAGTTCCTGTTGAAATTATTGTTTGTCCACGGTGCTTGGAATTATAATAGAATGTCAAAGTTGATTTTGTATAGTTTCTACAAAAATATTTGCTTGTACATCATTGAATTGTGGTTTGCAATTTATTCCGGATGGTCTGGTCAAATCATTTTTGAAAGGTGGACAATTGGACTGTATAATGTTGTATGTATTTTTAAAATTAACTATAATTAAAAATGTTTACTTTAATAAACTTTAAAGTTCTCACTTCATTATATTTATAGCTGTTTACTGCTGCTCCACCCTTAGTTATTGGAATATTTGACATAGTGTGTACTGCGAAGACAAGGCTCAAATTCCCTCAACTCTATTCACAGACTTTGGATACATTTAATGTACGGATATTTTGGATATGGGTGTTTAATGCTATATTTCACTCGTTTTTGTTATTCTGGATTTGTATGTTTGCATTAAAACATGAAGTCGTCTGGTCTCATGGAAAAGAAGGCGGTTACTTACTCATGGGAAATTTTATATACACAGTAAATGAAACTCCATTATTTCTGAAATTTAACAAAATATACACTAAACATTGAATTTTTGTATTTTAGTATGTTGTCATTGTTGTGTGTCTCAAAGCTGGACTTCACATACAGTCATGGTCTATTATTGTACACATAGCTATATGGGGTTCAATTGCTGCCTGGTTTGTGTTTCTAGTCATCTACAGGTAAGAGTGTTTAAATTTAATTGATTTTGAAAGAAAAAAATAATATTATTTATAATAATTGTTACTGTCATTAATATTGTATATTAAAGCTAAGTATATAATTTTATATTATTGTGTATCACAATTTAAGGTGACTGCAGTAATTACACTAAATGTGGCATTAAGACCTTATTGATTAGCAATAATTTTGTACTCTGTTTTAATGGATTTTGATTCATTAACATTTTTTTATTTAAGCAATTTTTAATATTCCAAAATAGTTTTATTAGTAAAATTCTAATTCTAATACTATACTGATTTTTGTAGTATAATGTATTACTTTGTAATATAGTTGTATATAGACATATCTAACTGCAAATTCCAATCCCCTTAATTATATTAAAATTCAAAAGTTTTTATAACTTTATTATTTGAAATATCATGTAGTATATTGATTTTCAAATATAAATTAACACAGTTTGTTATAAAATGCGACAAATTATTTATTGTATCTTAATAATAATCGATTTTTATGTATTTTTCCATACAATTGAGTATATTATAAAATTTTAAATTACTTACATTTCCATGATTAATACTTAGGTCTTTGTTTCAGTCGTGTTTGGCAGGTATTCCCTATTGGTTCTGTGTTTACTGGCATGGATGTCATGGTATTCACGTCACCAATATTCTGGATTTTGATGCTGTTTTCAGTAACTGTTGTCATAGGATTGGATTTAGCAGCTTTATCGTTAGTAAACGATGCTTAAAAAACATTATATACCCAGTGTATATTTTAATCCTTGAACTATTATTTCATTTTTAGAATTCAAACAACTACCAAAAAAACTTTGGCTCAAACATTGAGAGAAAACGAATTACGAAAACCAGAAACTAACAATGTTGTTAATCCGAGACATAGGTTTGTGTAAAATGTTTGGTATGGTACAAAAATTCTTGTTTTTGAAATAACCTTTGATGTACAGTTTTTAATAGATGAATAAATTTTTATACCGTGTAAAAAGTGTCATTATTAATTAGTTAGTAAAATATTTTATTCAGGAATATTTAATGATAATGATTTTGTAGTAGATATATTGTGTTGTTGAACTATTGTACTTAAGTTGAAATGTAAATTGATATTGGTTGAATGGTATCTCGCATACAATTTGAAATGTAAAATGATATCAATTGAACTATATCCATAAAAAACCATTGGTGGTGACATGCAATATTATTTATTTTCTGTGGCACATATTTTAATATGTAAATTATTCATTTGTTGTGTTAATGTTCTCAAGTGTAATCACGTATGTTAATATGTGTGCACGTTATTTATTTATTGTTTCTAGAACAAACGAAAAGGCACGTCTCCTTGAGAACGTGAAAAATGTTTTCAATTTCAAATCTCGATTACAATCGACCACGGAAGTTGAAATGAACCGTAAGTGACAAAATATTGGGTGTTGTTACTTATTGTTTTTTACATTAGTTTGGAATCTGCACGCGGTTTTGTTTGTTCGGTGACCCGGTTTGATCAATGTCTGGTGGTGTTCATTTATTGGTTAATTAATATTATTTTTTAGATGGTTTTGCTTTTTCACAAGAAGAAGGAGGCGCGGTCAGTCAGTCAGATATGATACGCGTGTACAACACGTGCTCACCAACTCCAGAAGTCGTATAAATGTGTTAACTGTCCCTAAACCACTGTTAGTAATAATTAATAATAATCTTAAACATATAATACCACGTGTCAAGCACCTAGTTTTACAATCTGTTAGTTGGTCACACATATTCATTTTATTATTAATTTTATTACTGTCGCTATAATATTTTGTTATGATGTTTACTATTATTGTTTTTATTATTATTATCATCATCATCGTGAACATTTTTTTTGACATTGTGCTCACCATAATAATGTTATTTTTAATGTTAAGTACATCAAAATATCTGGTACAAATCTCATTGATCAATATTCATTGATATTTGTTTATATTTTACATTTATTCCTCATCTATTCATTGAATATATTAAAAACAAAGATGGCTATATTCTACACTATATAAAGATAATAAAATTAACTGCTAAATTAAACAAGAAGAATAAAAAAATCTTATAGCCTATAATATGCTATAGATTTTGATACTAGAAACAAATAATTAATAGTCAATCTGCTATATTTTAACTCGTAATTTGCATAACAATATATTTTATATATATATATATATATTTTATCAATGTTTGCTTTCCAGTAATTATGGATATGTTAGGAAAAGAATCTTTATGACATTTAATTTTTATCTAGTGTAGTACCTACCGAAAAGTGTAGGTTTTAAATATGAACGCACATAGTAAACCTAATTACAAGTTAACATTTTTTTCTGTAGGTACAATGTACATGACAAATACAGTACCTAACTATTAGATTGTTGATCTATTACACTAAGTGGACCTCACACTTTTTAATTTAAAGTATCTCGATAAAATATGTAGTGCTTTTTATTAGAGTGAACTTCCTTACTCAAGGATAAACTTACTAATGTGAAAAAAACGTAAGTTTTTACTTTTTTTAAAGCAAGTACTTCTAGTCATGCAACACTTTTTAAGACAACGCCAGACTTGTTTCGTTCTCTGTGGTTTAGCTCATTTTAGCATTTTCTTCAGTTATGTACTCCTACGACTAACACTAACCCAGTGGCGTTCGAAGGAATTTGGTGTGAGGGGGGGGGGGTTCATAAATAAAATATATTATTTTCAATCGTTATTCTTTATTATTATACAAAAAAAAATTTAATCAAAGCGGAAATTCATCTTCCTGTGTTTTACACTAAATTCATCAATTATTTGTTCTGTAGATAATGAAATGTCTCAATGTATGTTCATTAACGCCAATCCATTTAACTTGACTCCCCCATTGAATTTCTTAAATACGTTTTTAAACATATAAGGGTAGAAAAAAAGCTTTCACTGGTCGTTGTGGTTACTAGAAGTGTTATAAGAATTTTTAAAAGTTTATTAGACACGTGGAAAAATTGTATTCGCACATTCATAAAACAATTGCACAATATTTGTTGATATTCTCATGGATTTGCATTTCACTGCAGTCTAAATCATCTTTGTATGTTTTAATCAGAAGTTTGAAGTTGTTGTCGGTGTCTGAATGAATTATATATCTGGAAGAAAACAGCAAAAACATTGTAACAACTCACGATGTTTTAAAAATCTACCCTCTAGTTGTGTTAAAAAATTGTCCAAGAATGGTTACATTGGATCTGTAATAGTTTTCTGCGGTAATATTTCCATTTATTGATCTTTTATTTATTCTGGTTAGCTTATAAAAATCAATATCAAAATGTTTAGTTCTACTCTATTCTTAAATTTTCTCGAATTCTTTGGAAAATCCTTCAGATGAGGCTCTTCTTAGATCTTGGAAAACTGTTTTAACATCGTTTGCAACTGCAGTACCAAAAACAAATCAATATTTTCAATTTGTAACTGATGGCTAAGTGGCATACTGATTGAAAATACTCGAGCAACAGTATGAGCAGTTATTACAAATTCTGGCTCTTGCGATTAAGAGTCGTTTAGCTTTATATGAAGTATCTAAATCTACCCATTGCCTAATTTCTTCTAGTGCTTCTAAAATGGAATCAAAAAGCTTAAAGAATACTAAAATTAAATTGTGCCGTTCAACCCGATGTGTATGGCACATCATTTTTAACCGCTTTATATTTGAGGTAGGTGATATTTTCTCTAAGTTTTTTTCAAGAACATGTTGTCTTTTGGCGTCCAGAAAAATACTGCAGTTTCTTGTATGGATCCAATAGAATTTCGAACACTTTTTACATTACAAGCATATGAAAGACCTAGATTCAAACAATGAGAAGTATAATGGAGATATAACGCTAAAGGATACTTTTCAGTAATATGTGTTTGAACTCCATTGAAACATCCACTCGTGGCAGCAGCGTCGTCATATTCTTGACCTCTTAAATAGTTTAAATTTAAGCCTAAAATTGTTAAAGAATTTAAGATAACTATGGCTAGTCCATTTCCTGTTCCATCTGTTACTGGCACAGAAATAAAAAAGTCTTCCCTGATTTTTGATAAATCTGTATCAAAGTAACGGATACAAATTGAAAACTGTTAGACCTGGAACAGCTGCTGTTTCATCTGCAAATATTGTAAAACATTATGATTTATTAATTGTTGACATTATTTATCTTTGAATTAGTGCTCCACATGAGTCATTAATTTCATTCTGCATTTTTCCACTTAAATAAGTTGCGTTATTTGATGCTTCAATTATTAAATGCTTAGGTTAGTATAACATCACCACCTGTAGCTCGATAACGGAGTAGTGCCCGGAAGGTTATAATTTTCTAAAGGCTCTTCTCCTAGTACTTAACGACCTGAGTCCTGATGAAAAAAAAAACCCTTGGGGGGAGATATCCCCCATCACCCCCTCCCCATCCCCTACGCGCACCACTGCACTAACCCTCATTATTAGAGTGACCATCTACCACAACTGATTTTTCTCCGGTCACACTTTTGTTGATTGTAAAATCATATTAAAAATTATTATTGTAAGTTTTAATTTTATTTAATCATCGTTATTATTATTATTGTAATTTTCTATGAATTCGTCGACCAATAAAACCTCAGACAGGCCTAAATGAATCGTACAAAACTCGGTAATCGACTAGGATCATCATTAAGTCGGAAACCGTGCTTCAATGTCTTCGTTGAGCATTTCTCTGATTCACGAACGCTACGCTCGTCACTTCTCCCTTCTTTAATGATACTAGTCGATAATAATATTTTTATTCGTGCCTATAACTATTATAATATGTCAATATATAATTTGTTACACCTATTATTTTCTGTTTCCTAGATAGGAGGTATATATCGTCCACCTGTGTGTACAATACTTAGGCATTCTATAGGAATTGTACTTTCGTACCAACTAATTTATATTAAAACAATAACGTAGATATAATACCTACACATTTTAAAACATAAGTAGGTATATGAACCAATCTCTGGACTTACGTCATCGTACATAGAACGCCGCATGTCCTATAATATACACGGACCGTATTCGATGTTTCGGTCACCCATTTTTTATACTAAATTGATAGTCGTTTAAGTCAGTTTTTCCTTTTGGACCTCTAATTTTGGCTTATCCTTTGTAACTGCACCATACATTGCATACTACACAACAGGTAAACAATATCTAAACATTGCTGTTAGCTCTCTACGATACAAATATCAATGTGACAATGTGCTGTGTAAGTAAGACCTTGGCAATTGGCAGTAACATCACAGAAAATTGTGCATCATTATTCATTACACTACAGACCAATTTCCATTTTCTTTCAAATGTTCACGTTAAATGCGAAATTTATTTATTCGGTTTAGCGAATATAGTGGGACATGCGCGTCGTTTCGTTCAGTGCAGGGTACATTAATTCCTAATAATATTATTTTGTATTCAACGCCTGTTGAATTAAAGAGGTAAACAATGACTGATAGGGCACGTTCATTATTATTTTTTTATTATTTTTTCATGTTTGATGTCAAATCGATTAAGCAATTACCTAATTATACATAAATATGTATTTATATACATGTATAATATTATCTTATAATTCAGTACCTATATAAAGGTATATGTTAATAAATGTGTATTTTTAAATTGTTAAACAACAATAATGTGATAACTACTTTCACTAAACTGATCTGTGGAACCGTCTACTATATTGTCTATTTTAGTAAAAAAACACGAGTTTCATTTTCATCACAGTTGTTCATTGTATATACCTATTGTAATGTGTCAATCTCGTGTGTTGTCTGAACGATCTGGGCAATTTAATATTTTTTACAGCTATATATTACCTAATACCTAATACCTATGCATATATTATATTTATTTTAATATTACAAAATACATCTTATTTATACTGTAGTACCTAACATATTATTTATACAAAATGCTGTTTTTAGATAAATATAAATGTCAATTTCTACATAAGTTGTGTAAATTTGTCACAGCCTGTAAATTATTTGCTCGCAACTTATCCAATACTACAACATTATATTACTAACTACTCACAGATACTACGTTATCACTATCATCATAAGTAAAGGAACTTAAGGAATCAATATTTAATATATTGCGTTATACTTAAAAAGTTAAAAATATATTTAGATTCACTTTACCAATTTATAGGTATGCAAAATAATATAATTAATTGTGGAAACAATGTAAGTATATAGCATATAAGTATATATGATTTAGGTACCTATATAATTTATATTATAGTATCGATACGTATGTCAGTGTATAGAAGGTAGGTATATAAAATAGATTGCCTTAGTTTTTACAATATAGATCTTATCGAGTTTGTCGCAGATTGTACAATAAATTTGTTTTGCCACAGTTTATACATAGACAAATAAGTACCAAATGAGTACCTATGATGGCTTCTGGTCATTTTTTAGTATTCAACAAGACAAGTATTCATATTTTAAAGCAGTTGGTGTAGGTCTTCGTATATCATAGTATTCGAGTGGCTTAAGTAGCCGTGTCGTGGTCGATAAGGCGCTTGTCCTTAGCATATTTAGTTGTTAGTGCTAAAATATTTGAAGATCATTTTTAAATCACTATCTATAGGTACCTATAGATTTAGCCATATAGGATGGATCAGTCTACTTACTGTATTTATACAATTTATGCAGTAGGCAGTCAGGCAGCCTATACAATTGATGAAAGAATAAGCAATTAGGATATAGCTGAAAGAGTGAAAATTTTATTTGAGGTGTTGATTCAAAAACCAGAGACTTATTATTTCGTTTTCAAAAATATCTATATGTTCGAGTTAATGTATCAAATGGTGTTATTTCATGAAATATCTATCTAGGTACTTTATTCACCAGTCAAATTAATGCTATAAACTATAGTTTAACTATGTAGGTAGTATAATAGATACCCAGGTAGGTTACAAATACTATATTTTACATTAAAATATACCTAGACATACATTTTTAAGTAATTACTGATTGTGTGGTTTTAGAATTTAGCAATTTGAAGGCTCTTTTCATAGATGTGTAAATGTTTGCCAAGTTAAATCTTATCTAGTCCCAAACTCTTTAAATAGATATAGGTAGGTGCTAGGTAGATATGATTATAAATACATCATAATGCTCACACGTCTGTGTGTATACTGTATAATATCATAAATAACATTGTAAAAAGCTATAAAAAAGCTATTTTGTATTCCATCATAAAGTATATATCTACCTAGACTTTTTTATAAACGTGTCACCAAATTCCAGCGAACACCGAAAAATAATTTTAAATAAGAAATATAATATAGTAAATATACTTATATATGAATGGTGAATTGGATTGAACGATTTTGCCAGTATGTTTTATATATATATGGCTGTACGAGTGATGTAGGTATTGCGTGGACGACCAGTAATCCCATGCGTATATATAGCTGTATTTAGGCTAGATCCGTAAAAAGAGGAAGATGTAGGTACCTACAAGGCTACATGGCTAAATCTTAAAGCTTGCTTACAGTAACTATCCGCATTTACTTTGAAGTCGAGTCACGTTCAGCCGGTGATGAGATATTTCGTTATTTTTTGTGGACATTTTATTACTCTTTCAAAATAAACAAAATCGGATCAAAAAATCTTAAAACGGAACAAAATGTCGTACTTTTACTGTAAAAGGTTTAAAAAAAATGTAAAAGTCTTACATTTTTTTCCGCGGAATATTATGTTCCCCTCAGTACACACACATAATAATATTTAAAGGATCCTTAGACTTTGGCTTATATTTTTATTAAGTTAATTACAGTCCTAAGATAGTAACTGAGGAAAGTGACATATTTAAAAATCGACGATCACTCGGAGGCTAAAATTGGGCTATTGGGTCAAGGTTTTTCAAGTAGGTTAGTATATACCTACGCGTCTAAAAAAATAATTGTGATTTTTAAAAGTATTTTTATAGTTATTTCTCTATAAGATATTAAATAAATTTAAGTTGGTCTTAGTCTACACTACCTATAAATGAGGTGGCCAACCAAGGCAGGTAAGTAAATACTAATTAGTAACTACTTAATACTAAAATAAATAATGTTTCAATTTAATTTTGTAATACATAAAGGTAATACAATATACAAAACATAATAATACCCACCCTACGTTTGGCTCCTACCTAGTGAGAAAATATTCATCGTATGTGCCTTTATAGTATATACTTTATACACTGTAACATTTGGTTACAATCTATAAAATATTATTATACATTATTATACTCTCAATACACAATATAGAATAACTTACCAACCCAAAATATCAACAGTTTTTGACTCCGTTCAAATTATTAAGCTCGACAATCGAATATTGACAAACGCAAATTTAAATAGGTATACAATTATTGAAAATCATCTCACGATGTACCATACACCTACAGTAAAATATTAAAAATATATTAATAATTATTATCGATTTGTAAACTAAACCTACTTTATAGGCTATATATATATATATATGTGCGTAACATTAGTATTTTTTATTAAGTATTAAACGACTAATTACGTTATTCTATATATTATTTAGAATATAGGTACCTAGTTAAGTTACAGTTATTATTATTTTTTTATTATTAGCTCATTGAAAAAGCGTACAAACAATGAATGTATGTTACTCGGGTTATGAGTTGAAAATATATTTTAAACAAAAAAAATACCAGCACCTGATATTTTTTTGTTGGGAAAATCCAACTTGAATACTTGATCACAGAAGTTCGTCAAAATCCATCATCATGAATCGAAAACGATTAATTTATGCGGTTGTTACTGGTATGATTATAACAGGATATTCGAATAAGTTTGATATAATTTTTTCGAAAAATACTAAGCAATATTGTAGGCAGGGCTGGGGGGCAAGATACCTCAAACAAAGTATCTAAGTACATGATACAGGTATCTGAGATACATTTAAGATAGCAAGATACAAAATACTTATTCATTTACATTAGGTACAATATATATATATATATATATTTATAAATTAACAATGTTTATTTATTAACTATTAAAAGTTTAAATTTAAATAAATTATAAGTAATATTACAGTAAAAGTAATTTATAACTCATGTTTTAAAATAAATTACCTTTCAAAGAGTCTATTTTTAAAGTATCATCTGACAAATAGATCTACATGAAAAAATTAATAAGCCTAGCAAATTAAAATAGTCGTTCAACAGCAGCTGAAAAGGTTAAGTTTATATTTTATAAATATTTATTTGTATTTTTGGAGAGTAAGCAACTAAGGGAATTATTTTTACCGTTTAAAAATTTATAAATTCAAGTTTGTTACTTGACTGTTGTCTTAACTTGTCTAGCTCAGAAGAAAATTAATAAAATATTTCTCTGACTTCACTTGAATGGAATTCAATTTCCGAACAATTTTGTTTTATAATACAGTCTATTTCATAAATACAATAATACATACATTTTGAACTCTTTTTTTTCTCGATTTAAAACGTAATTAAAATGTAGGTCGAAAACACGAAGCTAAAATATATAATTAATTTCAGGTGTAAAATTTAAAAAAGAATCAAATCTATATATCTATTGGTCAATGTTAATATTAAATAATATTATTCCTTAAATTAATACGCCTGAGACAGAAACAAAATATGAATCGATCTTCGGTGAGTGGCGACCGGTGACCAATGATTAATGAAGTTTTATCACTGATATATTATTGCCAGTCTAACGCCATGTCAGACACCATTACACCAATTTCATTAATGTAAGGTTATATTATATGACATTACAAATTCCAAAACTTGTTATTGTAATATTAGAAACAGAACAGTTAAGTTAACATGTTTCTTTTAAAGGCTCTGGTGGAATCATAACTTACGTATTTTACCAATATCGTTCCTCCCTATTCTTCCCTTTAAATTTCTTGTTCAGGAAATGCTTAGATGAAGTTATTTTTCTTTCAGTGCGGAAAATAAACTATATAACTCCAGTTATTAAGTCTTCTGATTCATTGCTAATAATCAATTATCGTTCAAATTTCCATATCACCTCACATTGCTAAAAAACCCGAATCTATCATCTATGATTATTTAAGAACCATATTAAACCATGTTCTTATTCTTCAGCAACATGGTTTTAATACAGAAAGGAGTACAATTAACTACAGTGTATCTTTCTGATCCTTTATTTATGACAGCCTTAGGAAAGGCTCTTAGGTTAACGTCATCCTTCCCGCTTTTTCTAAAGCTTTTGATAGTGTTCCATAATGATTGTTCTTTTGTTCTACACACAAATTTCTTATCAACGAACTTTATTGTATTGGTATTGCCGTATTATAGTGATCCACTTCTGTTTTTGTTTCGTTCATACCTATCTAACTGTAAACTATTTGTTAAGTTAAATGGTGTTTTTCCTAACTTGGTAGATGTCACTTATGGAGTACCAAGGAGTGGACATTTGAGACGTTTTTAGTTTTGTTTGTATCTGAAAAAAAGCTAATTTCTTTCTCTTTTCCAATTACATAAAAAGAATTTATATAATTGATAACAATTCTGACCAGCTACTTTTATCAAATGAGCTTAATCAATTTAATTTATTGGTGTCCAAATTAGATCTTTCTCTTAATGCTAATAAGTGAAATGTTATCTCTTCATCTAGATCCAGAAACCCTTTACACTCCCCCTACGTTCATAATGATTTTATATCAGTTACAACGGGTACTTATCTATTATTAAAAATCTTGGTATTTATTATTCATCCACTTTCTCTTTTAGCTATCACATAGATCTTGCTCTAAAGGTTTTATATTTTATATAAACGTATAAACACAGTACTATAAGCTTTTCTCATTATTTAATACCTTTCGTTCGTTGTATTTAACTCTTGTTCGATCCATACTTGAGTATGGGGTTATCGTCTGGCACCTTCAACTCGCTATGAAGTAAGGATCAGTTATGCCTTGAGTGTGCCCAACAAACATTTTTATCATACTCTGCTTTTATTTTTAATTTACCTTCACCGCACCATAACTATTTTTATGTTAGATGTGATTAAAATATAAATTCTTTGACTCTTTGTCTTCACGCCGTAATTTTATTGATTTATGTACTTTTCAACTATTTTATAAATGCATCAGACCTTCTAAGTTATATTTAAAATACCTCTCACAATGTTCGAAATCATACTCCTTTAAATATTCCCACTCATTCGACTTCCTTCAGCCACAATCTCCCTATGCACAGAATGCTTAAATCTGCCAATCTAGTTTAACTTTCACCATATAATTGTATTTATAGGTAGTTAATTTACTGTTATACTTATATAGTTTCATAGCCTAATATTTTATAGTATTGCCATTACCTATCATCATAATTATCAATATTATACTACCTATTTTATACCTACACTATTTTGTAAAAGCCGGTTGGCGTTATTCTTATAATAAAAAAAAAAAAAAATGAATAGTTCCTACCTATAATGTATAAAGGTTAATGAATAGTTCCTACCTATAATGTATAAAGGTTTAACGTCATAATGTTTTGTTCAAATAATTAAAGCGATTTTTAAACACTTATTTTTTATTGTTACTTGCATAGTTATTTGTTTTATTTTTAATACCTACCATACATTATTAATTTGAGCCATAAACTCATAGTCTAACACTCTAACCTAAACCAAAGTTGTGAATTGGCAAAAATATATAATGACAATGTATTCAAATGACAAATAATACCTATGCATTTTCCGAAATTAGCATTTTAATGTAATGCTTGCATAAGTATTTTAAGATCCAAGGTGATTTAAGAACATATTTACCTAAGTATTGAATAACAAACGCCTAATATTAAATAACAGATCAAACAAATTTTGAATCATATGTAACGATCTCCAATAGGAGGATCAATGGAATGATGGATAAATAGACACTTTTTGAAATATTGTATAATAGTATTGAATAATGTAGGTATTTTAATGAATTTCTTCTAAGTTCAATTAATTTAAATGTGGATGAGCGAGGTGTGACAGAGTGGTGTGGTCTTCTGGTCATCCAGTCGCTAGTCGTCTTATTGTCGTCGACGAGCTTCTCTTTTAGAGATAATCCCTAGTCACCGCTACATTTTAATATCCCCGTAAATCTCATATCATGGCCATAAAGCGAGCACGTGCGGCTATTCGCGCCACACAAACTGGATGTCCCTTAAACATATATTTTATGGTGTGATATTAGTTTTACGCTAAACGCACAATTCCTACGTGACTGACTTTAATGGATATTCATATGAGTAGGTCACTATATATATGATGTCGCGTAATTTATTATTATGTATTGACATAATGGTCATTACTCTGTTGCGTGCTATCACTATTATCATTATATTCTTATTACCTACGTATAGTATGGATTTATATATAGGTATAGGTCACAGCCTCACAGCTCGCTACACTGTTATGGATGCGTGCTTAGAGACTCCGCAACAAAGGAAAATAACGAGATGAAATTACTTTGGCTTAAAATTATATTCTTTAATTAATTGTTATAATGTTTTAATAAAAAAAAACACCCTAAAATGATCTGTAATGGTAATGCGTTACTCAAAGACTATCTGCTATATGTGCAAGTCCCCGCATACGAGCTGGTAGTCCGTTCAAGAAGATTTATTCAGCAGTTTCCTTAGACCACGACTAGTCGTATAGGGAGGTAGGAGGGAGTCCTACTCACCTGTTGTCACACACTTATCAGTTTATGATGTGTATTATTATTTTACAGCTAAATACATTAATACTACTACAACTAAAGTTGGTTTTATAATATACAATAAAAGATAGGGGATCAGCTAGTAATTATTTTAAAAAAGAATAAAAGAATTAAAAATATGCTTTTATTATCAAAATATTAAATAATATTTAAGTCATATAATATTATAATATTTTTTATAACAGTATCGGCTAGCGAGTTTATAATGGGCCTATGGGCCGGGTGGCCGTCGTGGGCGCTGACTAAGCGGCCGGAAGCTGACACGCCAGCCGAATGGCTGAGTCGGGAAGACCACTCTTGGGCCGTGGCGTCGTTCGATCTGGCCAACTTGATGAGCGCGTGGCCGGCCAGTTTGCTGGCGGAACACGCTGGCCGGAAGGGGTGTCTGCTGGCCGTGGGTGTTGGCCTTGTCGCGTCGTTCGGGGTGCTCTTCGCACCGAGCCGGTGGGCCGTGTTTGCGGCGCGGTCGTTGGCCGGCATCTGCAAGTCTGTGGCGTACGCTACGGTGCCCGGGTTCATGGCCGAAATATCAGCCGATCAGGCACGTGGTCGGCTCAACGTGATCGTGGTCTTGTCCGACTCGTTGGGTATGCTCGTCGCCCTATCCTTAGGGCCACGGATCAAGTACGCGATCATGAATGGGCTTTCGCTGGCCATCGGGCTGGCATTCTTAGCAGCCGTCATACGCGTTCCCGAGACGCCACACTACCTGCTGTCCAAGAGTCGGCTGGACGACGCGAGGAAAGCGCTCCGTTGGTACCAGCCGCGGTCCACGTCCATCGAAAACAACCGCCGTCTCAACCAGATAACGTTGGCCGTGCGAGACGACATGCGCGATCCCGGTACGTACCACGAGCTGTTCACTGACGACGGTAACCGGGCCGCAGTGCTGCTGGTGGTCGGAGCGTGTTTCGCACAGCGCGCTGGCGGAGTCGGCTGCGTGTTGGCCTACTCGACCACAACGATGCCCACCCACGGTCCCGTCCGTCCCGGAGACGTGGCTGTCATGTTCGCCGTCGTCCGGTTGGCGTGTTCTGTGGTCGTGGTATCGCTCATCGACGTATACGGCCGCCGACCGCTGCTCGTTGGCTCGCATCTGGTCTTGGCCGTCATAACGGCCGCGTACGCCCTCTGCCTGATGTACATCGAGGACCGGCCGGATAACTGGGGTCCATCCGTGTGCGTCGTCCTGTTCTCGGTGGCCTATTCGATGGGAGCCGGTATCGTGCCCGGCGCGCTGGTCGGTGAGATGTTTCCAGCCAACGTCAAGTCGCGCGCCGTCACCGTGGTATCCGTCATCTCGTCGCTGGGCTCGTTTATCATCAACAAAGCGTACCTGCCCGTCAGCGACGCGTTCGGCGTGCACGTCATGTTCTTCGTGTTCTGCGTCGTAAACGCCGCGTGGGCCATCCTCGCGTACGTGTTTCTGTTCGAGACAAAAGGCATGTCGCTGTCCGCAATCCAAGATCACCTTGACGACTACAACAGCTCATCGTCATCTGACAACGAAGACAAACTGCCCAGCCCCGGTGCACGTTTGTAACGTATCATGTCCGTCGTAACCACCTGTTTATTTGTTGACCCCTCACTCGCACTGGACACCACGCCGCAGTCACTCACCCACACCCACCACTTACAACCATCATCCCCGTAGTTGTCTCTGAACAGCTCTCGTGCGTTGCTTTTGCGCGCCAGGCTGTCCAATACTCGTCATCGCGTTTAATCTGTTTAAATTGAATTCCTACATGTTTCTTGCTAGATATGGACGAATGCTCGAAATCGAAGACAACAAACGTAGTTTCTGTACTTGTAAAAGATCTTGTACCGATTCCACCCATGTATAGAATATGAAACCAATCGTAATATTCGATGAATTTTCGTTTAAAAAAATATATAGATTGAACAATGTTGATGATCATTTCACGAGCATAAATAATCTAAACGATCCAGAAACGATCACCAGACCATGCGTTCAGTCAATTTAAAATACTACTGTTTTTTTCGTTATTCGATAAATTTCTTTTGAGGTTATTCTATTCAAAAATAACGCACCTACTCTGCCACAACGAGCGCTTTATATTATGCATATATAAATAATTATTATCTTTATATTGGTTATGTTATGAAATACCTACTTAACTTGGATAATTATATACGAGCATGTATTTCTCTTTACAACATTATATATTTTATGATAAATAATTCTTGCATGACCTCGTTGCATTAATTTATTGATAATGAGATTTATTTTTATTCGTATTGTTTGGTATAATATGTAACTATTCGTTTTATTAATTTTAGATAGATATACCTACAGGGTGTCCCGTGAGGATTTACCCATTGCGATATCTCCCGAAATAATGGTGATATCGAAATTCTGGTTTTGTAATAAGACTCACAGGGATAAGAACTACAATTATTTTATATTTTAATTTATTTTAATGTTTTGGTAAAAAATCTAGAAAATATATTTTTTTATTTAATTATTTCAAAAAAAATTTAAGATAGCCATTTTGTAGAGTTTATTTTTCTGAAAATATTGACGTTTCAAAACTTTATTTTCATTAATTTCCTGATTTTTAATATTTTTTTTTGTTCCGAGAAAAATTGTGAATTATTTAACACCGTAATGTTATCAAACATGTGACCCGCCGCTCCGCGCGCATTCCCATACGGGCATACGGCCGGCCGAATACTATCCGTGTTCCTAATAGTTATAAATTTATAATCATATTTTATTTCTTCAAAACTAGAAAAAATATTAAAAATCAGGAAACTAATGAAAATAAAATTTTGAAACGTCAATATTTTCAGAAAAATAAACTCTACAAAATGGCTGTCTTTAATTTTTTTGGAAATAATTAAATAAAAAAATATATTTTCTAGATTTTTTACCCAAACATTAAAATAAATTTAAAAATGAAATAATTGTAGTTCTTATCCATGTGAATCTATTATTATAAAACCAGAATTTTGATATCTCTATTATTTCGTTAGATATCGCAATGGGTAAATCCTCGCGGGACACCCTATATATCATAAAAATTATTACATTATTATTTATTTTGAATTTTTGGTTGGTTAAGATTTGATTTACCTACCTAAATATTTAAGTTATAATCAAACATCTGACTGAATATGTATAAGTCATAAAAACGTTTTTAATTGTTATTTTTAAATGTTTAATTTAGCTACACTCATAACTTTTATTTAATTAATTCGATCATTTTTATAACATGTTTAATAGTTTTGGGTGCACATGTACATTATTTGATCACAAAAATAATATACGCGTGGAATTACTTATAAATAACTTATTGTGTTAGGTACCTACCTATAATATTTGTGTCTCGTTTGTATATAGACATATAGTACCGCCATGGCGCCATTGATTATAAAAACTAAGTATGACTAATATAAAAGGCAATTTTGTATACTTGTATATGTCTTTTAGGTGACCTATGCAATGAAATATAGAGTTTTTCAAAGATGGAAATCAGGACTTAGATTCCAACGGCATCGTATACAAAAACAAAACTCGATAAAAATATTTAAATCGCTTTGTAAATAAAATGCATAATGTGAATATGCGTGTTTGACAACCACTGTAGTTATTCATCAATTTGATATCACTTGTCAATTTTTACAGGTAAAATTTTAGTTGTTCACTTTTATAATAATCATATTATTTTGTCAGGAATCCGAGAAAAAAAGATTTTGTCGCTCGAAAAAACACATATAATATTACTTATGTGTCATAAAAAGTAATCTAACAATTACAAAAGTTTTTTTCATTTTAATATTTGTATTTGTTTTGTTTCAATATCTGTGTTGAATATAAACCGCTCTATTAATACCTATACGTTGATCGACCTGAGTTTTTTCTATACGTATCATTAATCCTGATTCGATTAATTTGTACAAGGTTTCTCATAAGTTGATCTTGTAACAGTTAAAAAAAAAAAAAATAAAATACGTTATGGTCAAAATTATATTTTTCATACGCATTTAAATTTAAAATTGCCCGTCTCGCTTATAGTCTTTCTTTCGTATACGTTGTAACTATACAAACACAATGATTTATGTCTACTTTTCCGAGTTGTTCTATTTTACGCAAAATAGTTTTTACAAACAATCTATAAACGCGTGGCGTACCACCCCTTCAACCTTCAAAGAACATTATCTGTGTTCGTAATTCCTTCGGTTTTTTGCAACATTTCAATTTTTAAGTAAACACAGATAAATATATAGGTAGGTACCTACTTAACATGAAGTTTGATAATAGCCAATAGGGCAATACACTTTAGTGTTAAAGCTAACAAAAAAATGGTTACTCTGATCACAAATTTGCCACGATGTTGCACGTGGGTCAGATTTAATCAAAGAGAAAATAAACTGATATCCTCTTTAATATTATTCTGAGATTTAAATTATCATTCAAGTACCTGTGTTAGTATAAAAAATATATTACTTATATTATACACTTGCCACCAACACTGATAGTTGTATCACTTACAATAATTGAAAAAAGAAATACACAATTTGTGACAGATATATAGTCTATTGTTCATTTGTTATTTTTACCTAGCTGCTAATTCTACACATATTGGTGATGATATACGTAATATTTCGATCATATTATATGGTACATCAATACTAAAAATAACATTGTCGGTTTTGGCCGTCGGGCATTATATATAGCTATGCCATAACGTGTCAGTGACGCAGACATCTGAAAGGCAACAATATGGGCACAACCGTCTTAAAATACTCGGAGTAGGCGTAAAAAAACGAAAGCTAGTTTTCTCTAAATATAAAAACATTACAAGTGTGCAGTATATAAATGTGTCATCTGTGTTTTTCTATAGATGTGTACTATCATTTTGTGTCCTGTACGTATAAAAAAATACTGAAAGACTTCAATGATCTCGTGATATGATGAGTTGATTAAAACCTACACACGAGTCGGCTAAAACGCCGCTGCACAGTTAATTTTTATGAATAATAGGTACCTAATCTTTGGAACGATTTATACTGTAGGTTTTATACCTATGTATACCAAATATAATACGTATATCTGCAGATTTGAGGTATTATTTGAAAAACATTCAAGATACAATATCATGAACCACAGTTAATAAATGTACGTTTACTCTTTTTACAAAACACAATTGTTGGCATTAACAAATATATATAAAACGAAAAAAAAATATTATAGCTCTCAAAATTAAATCATAATGTCGTTATAGTATTGCTAAGAGTAGACTCTGTTTTGTCTGGTGAGAGGATCCAATTGGGATGCTTTTTATAATATGAATAATATGGACACAATACGATTAATCTGTTTATATTATATTTTGCACCTAATTCGTGAAATTGCAATTGAATGTCAGAATTCGATGGACGGAAAATTGTCGAATATGTGAAATAGGTATTCTGAAGCATATGAAGGTCATAATATTGTCGATTGCGTGAGTTAGCATAGCCTAGCTAAAAAAAAAATGACGAAAAATTTGAAGTGCATTAAAAACCATTGTTTTATTTATACATTTTTGTTTTATACACAGCCTTACCTAAAATAACCAAACTGAGGTTTATCACGGATCATTAAATTAAATGTATACAGGGTGTCCCGCGAGGATTTACCTATTGCGATATCCCCTGAGGTAATATCATAAATCTGTATTTTTTTTTTTTAGACTCACATAGACAAGGGCTACTTGTATTTAATTTTTTAATCTTATTATATTTGTTGGTAAAACGATTAAAAAATTTATTTTTTAATTTTTTAATTTTTGAAGAAAATAAAGATATCTGTTTTATAGAGTTTATTTTGCTGAAAATTTTGATCTTTCAACATTTTATTTTCATTAATCACTTGATTTTTGATAATTTTTCCGATTATAGATAAAACGGCAAAAACTGTTTTTATCCGGGTGGCGAGTCCCCCTCTACGGATAATGGGCATATCCTCACGGGACACTCTGTATATAGTAAATAGTATACATACTATACCTTTTTTTTTTTTCAGTTTTGAACCGACGACACCGCGGGAACTGCTTTCGCATTACTTAAATATGCATACTATACCTATTTAGGTACATGTTCATCTTAATTATAACACGTATAAAAAAAAATACATATAAATATTCAAAAAGTAACCAATAATGAATAATTATAATGATTTTTATGCATTTTATAATGAATTGTAAAAATGTATTATTTATTAAAATTTGAATGACTCTCATTCAGTCAATTTTGGTTTTAGAGCCACGGTTAATTGGTCAAAATAACTTAAAAAAATTCAGTCTATCTGAATTCGGTATCAAAAATACCGGTTGCTATTAAAAAAAAAAAAAAATAAGTTGCATTGCGCGTGCGCGTACCGAGAGGGTTAAAAATTTGAAAGTTATCTGAAAATGTGTATTTATATATACCACTATAGCTTGTAAAAAAAAAACGATTTATTCCAACATAATCAGGCCGAGAAATTCATGGTTCCCTAAATTGGTGAACACACAGTATATATATAGTATATCATATACCTATATACATAATACATTGCAGGTTATTGTAATGAACTTAACTTTTAAATTTTATATGTTAATATACCAACTTGCTATAGAATTATGTGATCTATTCATGTGGTTGATAAACATATATTATGGAAATAGACTAAATGTCTATATTGAAAAATTATTATTGTTGATATTTACCTATTAAACAAGTTTAATCTCAGTAATGGCGTAATATAATACGTGTAGGTGTCATGTGGCGTGTACGTAATGTATCCATTGGCTATATAATTACCTATTTGAAGGACTATACACAACTAAAATTGTTATTGTGTAAATAAATAGTAGTCCAAAAAAGAACAATTTTAATGATGGGCAATTGGTTCTGTGTTTAAATATAAGTCGAGTTTCACGAGTGACGCCGTCGTAAAATCACATCGTTCGACGGGCCGTATCCAAAATACGTACATGAAAATACCTACGGAGAAAAATTGATTTAAGATAGGTATAACTGTATAAGTAATTAAAGTACATATTTTATAAAAATGTTATCAAATTCTTTAGACGCTCCATGCTCATATCAATTTTATATTATTAAAATTTGTTTCAAGGTTATTTATAGGAAAAATGCACAACAAAAATATATAAAATTGCAGACATAAATAATATTATAACTCCGTTATATTTAACATTTAAATAAACTATATAGACAGAGGTCAAAGTGGGGAAAAATTCCAGAGGGGACTAATGTCTCCATAAAGTTTTAAGCGTTCCATATATAATTTTAGGTATAATGTCTAATGTATAAAATCCTAATTTGTTAAAGGGGACGCTTTTTAACCGGGCGGTACTGGTTTGCGCACAAATACCAAAAAGACAACTTGTTTGGGCACAAAACTACCACTTGTTTGGGAACAGTTGAACCGTAACCAAGCACATGGTTTGCGCACAGTTACCTTTTAGCCTAACCTTTTAAACCTTAATAGTTAAATACCTACCATATTAATATTTGTTTATTTATAAGTAAATTATTAAAGTACTTAAATACATTTTCCTTCTCACTTAACAGACTTAGGACTGTCTATGAATATATTCATAGGTATGGTTAAAAATGCTTGTTAATACTTGCTTTTTAATAATAATTGATAATAAATTTATAATATGTTAAAAATGCACGTTAATACTTGCTTTTTAATAACAATTGTTAATTTATTTATTATATGTTAAAAATGCATATAATATTAACTTGTTTGTGTAAATTTTAATTTTAATATAATATGATTGGTAAACGTGTCTATTATTTTCCGTAAAAACAGTTTTCCATTATTTTTATGTATTTCATTTGGTCTATTTCGCCAGACATTATATCTTGTCCATAAGTTTATGCGATGTTCGACTGATTCTATTGACTCCTTACTCCTCATTTTCGTGTGCGCAAACCAGTTGTACATTTAATATAACTGTGCGCGCAAACGAGTTCCGATTTTTCAGGTAAAAATTGTAGAATGTGCGAAAACAAGTTGCAGCCTTTTAACCGCCGTCAGAGGTAAGGGGGCTGAGTCCTCCTGCGTCCCCCCCACTTTAACCCCTGTATATAGATAAACTACAAACTACATAACTATATAAATAAGCTATATTATTTAAAAATTGTCCTGTTTTAATTTCTTTATTTAAATAGCTCTCACATTCGTTGTGTACCTTACCTAGTTTGTCTTATGAAGAACTTTTTTTTAGACTTTTAGGCGGTAAGATAGGTACTAGCTAGATAGTAAGTATTGTGTATATTTGATTCAAAATGGGTTTAAATAGTGGTTATTTTCACTCGCAGTCACTCGTGGTTTTTGATATTATGATTGTCGATAAAAAAAATTTAAAAATAATCGTTCATATTTTATCATTTTATTTCACGTTTATAAAGACCGTACCAGTTTTCCGTTTAGCCGATTTTCAACTTCATTATCTTTTCCGGCGGAAAAGTAGACTAGTGATTGCGTTTGGGAGATCAAAATCAAAGATTTTGAAGAAGTTTCAAAGTTGATGGTAAAAGTGGTAAAACTAAAAGTTTGAGGAAAAGGAAATTTTTACGGGAAATTAGTGTTCGACAAAATTGCCAAAATAACCATATAGGTGTATTAGACATTTTTACTGAATTTTTAAAATATAATTTATTCTATTCAACATACATTTTTCAAAATATTTTGATTTTAATTTTATCAAAATTTATAGAAATAAACTATTTAAAGTAGATCATTTCAAATGTCTATAAGTGGCTCAATAAGAGTCAAAATAAATATTTATACAATTATTCCATTTTTAGTAAATAGGTACTAATATAAATATTTAATTAACATTTCGAGTACCTAAATAAGTTTATAATTTGTATCAGGTATATCATATAATGATATCATTATTCGTTTTTGTGTTTTTGTATTACAATTACAGCAATAGGCATGTCAAAATAACAAAATTATTTTTTCAAAAATTGGTGATACGTTATTATTGGTTATTAGTTTTTTACCGATTAATATTATGAGTACCTAAAGTATGGTGACATTTTTTAATTTCGCCACCTCAAGGCTCAATGTATCAATTAGATCCAATTTGCTACTATAAACCAATGTTATCGATTTTTTTCACTAGAAAACTAGTCTAGCTACTGCTAGGTATAAAAAATAAAAAATAATTTTAACACTCGCTTATCGCTCTTTTCTGAATCTTAAGTTTAAGCTTATCATCCGAATTAAATTTCAATTTAAGTGTTATTTGTAAAATTATAATGTGATAGGTGTTTTTTTTTTTTTAGAAGAAGAAAAAACAATAACAGTACCTAAGTATAATATAGAGATATCTGTAATACCTACTCATAGTTGTTAAACTTTTTTTTACATCATACATTACTACCTATTGAAATAATTCAGTAGTTAAGTAGGTACACTAAGAAAGATTTAATTTTATAGATTATTCACATTTAACTACCTATATGTATCAAGTATTTGTGTAACGTTTAATAAGCATGGATTGGTAGGTACACATAGCATAATATATCTACATTTATATACGATCGAATAATGAAGTTATATTAGTACCTATTGTTTTTCGGTAATCAATCTATTTTTAGATAATAGAGTGCTATATCTAATATATAATACTTAGATTAAGCTATACAATTAAGATGACCTAAAAAATGGATTGTTTATCAAATATATTATGCTTATGTGGTGATACGTCGATTTCAGTGCTTATGTACTCAAAAGACCTATTACATCGAGTAACACCTACACCGATATGAAATTTAATTTTGTAATATTTCGTTTTAATAAATGTCAATGTAAGGACTTTTAAACTTTAATTACGAATTGTATAACTTACATAAAACATTTTTCTCATAAGCCCCTCGTAGCAGTGTCATTACCAATTTACTTGAAGAAATAAATATGAAAAATTAGTAACTTATTACCAGTTTCAACTACGTAATTGAGTACTTACCTACTCTTAAGAGGACGTCGTGATACTCGTGTGTGTTGTGTCCATCTTACAAGTGCGTAACATCGCAAAAACTATTTGGCGCGGGATAGAACCACTCAATCTATGCTCTTAGTAGAATCATCAAAAGTTAATACACAATATAGAAGATAATATTTTCTGGGGCGTAGAGTTTTTATTTGTTTGATATCTTTAATAAGAAAAAAGTTATAATATTTTTAAGTTTTTCAAACTTCAATAACTTTTGATATATTAGTCTTATCGAAAAAATAAAAACGCTGCAACACAATTCAAATTCTCCTTCTCTCGTGGTGAAAATTTGGTTTCTTAGTTATAACTGTCGACTTCTCGGTTTTTTCCCGCGCGAAACAGTTTTTGCTGTTACGCACTTGAAAGACGGAGACAACAGCGGGCATCACGTCCTCTTAACTTGTTTTTTTCTGTTTTCCTCCTATATTTACAGATAATAATTTCTTGTAGTTTAAAAATTAAGCATGCTGGCACACGGTTTATTTTAAAATAATAAATACAGCTAAATGTTATTTAGATATTAAATAGTGGATACACCATGTCTATTATAAAAATCTTTTGGTACTATTACTCAGGGTTTTTTTAGTGTGCAGTGAAACACATTTTGTGCAGTTCAAAAAAAGAATTTCAGGGTGATTGGATATATTATTGTATATTATAAAACAATAATTGAGTTAACTTCAAAAAAAAAAAAAAATGTTTCTATTAAAATTAATAATTGATTATAATATTTGAGTATAATAATTATACTATCTTAATATAATTCCTTATTATTTATTCAAGTATTGAAAATAACCAAAACTGATTTTTTTTTTCATCTCTATAGTTATACGATTCCCTTCTGTATAGATCTTGAATATTTTGTATATGTCCCTTTTATATTTGCTGGTATTAAGTTGTAGTGTTTTGGATCTAGATAATTTATGATTCAAAGTTTTTAATTATATATATAGTAGTTATTTTTTATATACAGACTAAAATGGTAACACATCTAATAACTTAAAGTTTTCTTTAGTTGAACCAATTAAAGTATTTTTACTTAAACATATCCTAACAATTTTTCTTTGCAAAAGCTGTAGTGGTCTAGACGCATTTTGATTCTGTAAAAATTATCATTTTGACTATTATTTGATGTAAAAGTATATTACAAAAATTATAAAGAAATTAGGTAAAACCTACCTAGTCAATTGATTGTTTTTATTTTTATAAACAATTATTATTATTACAAATTACGTATTTCAAGTAAATATTTCTTAGTAAGTATTATTACTTATATTTACAAACAAAATTTAAAAATTATTATTTTATTTAATTACTAAAAATAGTGCATTGGTATAAAATGATTTATTTGGTATATTATTCTGAGTCGGGATTTATATGTTTTTACATATCGTTTTTGAATAGGTACCTGATGTAGTCTTATGAAAGTAAGAAATGTAGATGGTACAGTATACAGTAGACAGTAGGTATAGTATAGGCGTATAGCCAGCACAGTTGACAGGGGCGGCTCCAGAGGCGTGATTAGGAATTTTTTCAGACATTTTCAGAAAATGTCGATGATTTTTTTTGGTAATTTTGTTTTTAACAGTATACAATTGTTTAGAAACACAGCTTTGGGGGGGGGAGAGGCTAGAGCCACCCCTGATAGTTCAACGGATAATGGTCTGTAGGGTTTGGTCAGCGTAGACGAATTCCCTACTATAACGCAACAGTGGGAATAAGTTTGTGCAGTCAGAAAATATCATTAAAAAAAACCCTGCTATTACTCATTACCAGGGCTAGGATTTGTATGCAATAAAAATTTGTAAAATATGTATTTTATTTACCAAAATATGCAAAAATATGCAATTTAATTTCTATCTTAGATTTTATGTTGACCGACATACTTTTATTAATTGTGTTTATCTACTTTATCTTTCTCCGTCTAACTATTCAATCTTTAATTGCATACCTATTGTATCAGAGGATTGTATTTATAAAAATAAAATTTGTGTTTGACAAAAAAACCAAGTTTTATACTTTAATCAGCAGTGCTAGAATTAAATATGAAATATGAATATTAATTACAAAATATACTATAAAACATGAATTTTTCGCAATCTTATAATCAAAATATACAATAATATTCATTTTATTCAATATATGCATTAATATTTAATATACATTTTATCCAAAATATGCAAAAACATGCAAAATACAATAAACACCACCATTTATCTCATCATGAGGTGATTCGTGGACATTACTGACAAAATCAATAATCAGAAGTCGCAAAAAAAAACATGCTGTTGCATACAAATTCTAGCCTTGCTTATTACGTATGGTTTTTAAACAGTTCTACAATGTGGACCATACCTACCGTATAAATTACCGCTTCCCAAACTTTTTTGGGTCACTACCTAATCTTTAAAAATAGAAAACTTGTTCTATGTGACCATGACTTCTACAAATAATATTAAATTTATAGGGTAAATAACTGATAGTTTAATGTAATTTTAAAAATGTATTTAACATTTAAGCCTCTAGGCGTTCTTGGAAAATATTATAAATATTTAACTTAGAAGTATTTCATGTATCTATCTCAATAAGACACTAGGGCAGTTGTTATTTGTTAGAGTACATTATTTCATCACGAAGTAGGTAT
This sequence comes from Diuraphis noxia, assembly GCF_037042655.1. Lineage (NCBI taxonomy): Eukaryota > Metazoa > Arthropoda > Insecta > Hemiptera > Aphididae > Diuraphis > Diuraphis noxia. The sequence continues at coordinate 90,751,942 of NW_028301711.1, read as the reverse complement.
AACTTAAAAGATTACTTGTAGGTATAAATGTATAATTGAATTAACTTTGCTTACTATATTTGAGTATTTTTTCAGTTGTTGATCCTAAGAATAAAGCTTTATTTATGGTGTAAATTTATGTTTGGGCAGAACCTGCCTATGTCATCAATTATATATAGACTATAGGCTAGTCTACATGTATAAAAGATGTATCATTTGTAACTTGTAATCTGCAATCTCAAAGTTGCCAAGTACCTAATTTATTTTTAAGCTGATCACAATTTGTACTGTAAATTTAAATAAAAAATAGATATAGATAACTAAAAATACATTTGAGTACATACCTAGGTAAAATGACGATATAATTTTTTATTTTTTATTTTTAAAAATTGAAATACCTGTTTGATATAATGAAGATTGATATCACAAGGTATTATAATTATTTAGGAACACTGGTATAATTTAAAAACATTTATATTATTTCATAAAATGGATTTTTAATTCCTCTTGTGAAAATTCTGATATCTTTGTATTATTAAAATGTACAGTAATCTCAATACAAGTGTGTTATAAATGTTATAAATATATGTTTTAAAAGGTATTTTTAAATTTTAAATCAAGTAATTTCACAAAATAATTTCTATTATAATATCTCTGTATGTATAAGCTCTATAATATTATATAGTTTTCACTTTTTAGCAATGGAAAATGCAAAGAGATCAAACTGAAAAACAAATTAATTATTTTCAATTCTTATACACTTAAAAAATGAACTAATGTTACCACATTTAAAAAAAAATCTGTTAATTTTGGTACCATACGATCAAAATCATTTAACTTTTCATTCAAATTTTTTATTCAGCTACATATCAAAATGTACTATCTCTAAGAATCTTCATAATAATTTAAATAAATATTATGTGCCTCAATTATGAATGGTGTGGCACATGAATCCTTAAACACTAATCAAATGCATGTATACTTAATAAGTAAAGAATCAAGTTTCTTTAACAAATGTTTTTATTTTAAGAATATTTATGCATATAGATTAGTTATATTAAATTTACCTATGTTAAGGTACCTATAGATTGTATGAGTAAAAATCAAATAATCATGTCTTAAGGTTAAGAGTTAAGACTTAATTGTTACATCTAATGTCAGACAATATCACTGTTGTAACTTGTAACTGAATACTTATCATGAACTACTCATATTGAATACTTACGAAGTACAATAATAGAAATTACAATTGGCACAAATGTTTTATTTGATTGTAAAAAATAGTTTATACAATTATAAATTATTATTATTACATATCAAGTAGTTTGTAACAATATTGATATGGGATCAACAAGAGTTTAAGTTGACTTGTATGATTACAATTATTATACTTTTATTTAAGGGTTGACTAAAACAATTATTACGACACATTAAGACAAATAATTTAATTTTTATATTTTTTCTCTTGTTATATGTATACATAATGGTGCAATAACGATTCATTAGCATTTAGCATTCAATTAATAGATCTGAAATTAAAATTATACAAACTTATATTCCTTTTTAAGTTTAACTAGTATAAGGTAAATGTTGAAAAAAAATATTATAAAATCTCAAGAAATATGGATATTTTACAAATAATATAAAGAAATTAAAAACTATCATAATAAAAGTTTTTAATAAAATGTTGATTTTGGATTAAATAAAATAAAAACAGATTAGATGATATTGTTATGAACTTAAGAAATTAATTCTTTAATCAAAAAAAAAAAAAAAAAAAAAAATGATTGGTAGATTGTATTCAAACCTATGATTTGTAGTTAATTAATTTATCTTACAAATTTAATTACTTTTTGTTATTATTTACTTTATCTTAGTTATTAATTTATTTAAAAAAAAGTTATACACAGTACTTTCTAGGCGGAGGCATAATAGGTATGAATTCGGTAAAATGATCTTGAGCAAATGCATCATTGTCTATTTTACCATATACTTCAGTTTGCATGAGTATCTTCAATTGTGGCTCGTTGTTAGAGTTCTTATTGTTTTTTGAGGAAACAAAACTAAATGACTCCAATTCGCTTTTTTTGTTATTGGGTGCTGCCAAAGACTTGATAGTCATATCCCAGTAGCTGTTTGGGTCCATCTGAATAGAGTTTTCAAAATTAGGAAATTTAGATTTTTCACATTTTTTAAATGTTGATACCTAAAGCACATAAAAAAAAGTAGAATAACTATAAATTTAAATTTAAAATTATAAACTCACTATATCATCTTGTACACAGTTTTCAAATCTTAAAATATCTTCTTTCTGCTTTTTTACTTTAAAAAATAGGTCATCAACATTCCGTTTCTAAACCATAAAAAATGTATTCGTAATCAATATAGTATGCAGTTTATTGGATATTTTTAATCATAGATGATGAATATACTATAGCTGATCCCCGTACACTTTGTTGCCCATTACAAATAACAAATCTTTATGATTCAAAATGTGTGTATAATTCATCATGTAATCCCCCCTCCACTAGTCACGTTCAAAATTTCCCATGGATTTATCCTATCTTAATCTCCATCAATGATTTTTAACAGTCATATACAGGACTAAAATTAAATTAAATTATAATATTTTCTCACATTTTTAGCTTTGTTATAAAGGTAAAACTATTTTTAAAATTGGTACCTAAAAAAAATTGCTTATTTGTTATTCATCCATAAAAAATTGTATAACCAATAGAAACCCTGTAATAAACAAACATGTATTTATATTTATTATTATTATACCTATTATTTCTATAAAAAAATCTCAAATTGTATAGTATTTTATAATTTTATAATTTATATTATATAACCTTTTTAATCTCTATAGGGGTTGAATTTTGAAAAATTTTTTTTTATATCATATATACTACTTATTTATGTCAAACATACATTTTGATTTGAAAAAAAATCAGCTATACTAGGGAGGCGTCTATTAAGGAAAGTTTTACTGTAGTTGGTTTTAACATTTTATACGTGACTATCTCCTAATATGGGGTCTACAATAATTATATTAAAAGGATGGATAAAAAAAAAATAATTTAAAAAAAATGTCATTTAAAAATATTGTATTATGATTTTTCATGCAATATAGGATATAAAAAAAAAGTTTAAGTATAAATATAAAGATATTACAGATTTATCCACAAAGCATAATTAAATATCTCTAAGGAAATCATCAAAAATATTATGAGTTTTATTTAATCCTTGCCATCAGTACTCAGCTAAATACCTCTCTAAGATTAAGACACATATAAATTGATACCTAGGTAATAAATAATAATAATGGGGAACTCCCAGCTATAGGTAAAACACATAAAATTGGTAGACTGCATACTATACTCATATTTATAGTTAAGTAGTACACAAAACAAAGGTAAGAAAAAAGGGAGATAGCCTTATGGGTATTGAAATTTTGTTACAAAATTTATCACTTTAATGGATATGTTGAATAATTATGAAAAACAATTGGAAACGACAAGACAGTATTCAGCTTCTAATTCTAAGGACATTTTATTATTTTGATTTTAATAGGTACTGTCTGATTTTTAGAAATTTTAATTTAAAATGTTTGATACATTTTTTTTAAAAACTTTTTATGGCAATTTTCATATTTTTCAATTGCAATAAGCAATTTATAAGGAATTTTGTATTACATTATCAAACATTTAGAACAATAAATAAATTATAATAAACATTATTAGAAAAATAAAAAATTTTAAAAACTCCAAAATTCAAAATTCTCCTAAATAGCACAATAATTTGAAAACGATATCATTGCAATGCAAATACAATTGGTGAAATTTCAAGTATCTAAAATTAGATATTTATGAATCAAAAATAACAAAATTGGTTTTAACAAAACTTAAACATTCCTAAATTTTGATTTTAATTTTTCAATTATTTTTAAAGTTCACAGGTTAGTGTAGTGTCAAGACATTATTTGGTAATATCGACCAGCACAATAAATTTACAAATAAGTATACATTTAAACAGAATTTGTAAATATTAATTTTAACTTACATGAATTAGACCAGGATCAGCACATATATTCTTAGTTATGTAATAATCGCATCTAATTTCTTCAAATGATATATCAATAAAGTTTAAACAACCAACTGGTTGAATAGGAAATTGATGTCCAATAGGGTGGAAACATGTGAATGGCCAAATTTTGGACATTGATAATTGTTGAACATGACTTTGGTAAGTTTTACTAAAAAAAAAATATAGAAATCATGATTCATAATACTTATTAAAAAACCCGGCTCTGCTTTAAAACAAAATTAAAAAATAAATGTTCAAGGAATTATTAAAACACTTCATTGAAAAACTAGTAAACATTAGTACAATTTCCCCTTCTATTACCAGTCTAAAAATGGAAAAAGGGCAATGCTGATTATAAAAAATTATAATAATTAAAGTTTTGTTGAAAAACTGGTGAAATCTAATTATAATTTGTATCTTCTCTCGTTAAAGCTCAAAAAAGCAAAAAAAAAAAAAAATGCTGTAGTGAGACAATGAAACTGAGTGTTTGAATAAGCTTGACAAAAATAAACATGAACAAGTTCAATTGCGTTTTCAGATTGTACGTAAAAAAGGCGTATTATTTTATATAAGTAGATTATAAGGATTAGGATTTAATTGTTATTTATTAATTATTTGTTAAACATTTATTCTTTGTTTGAAATTAAGTAGGTACAACTTACATTTCATTTTCATACTGTTTCAATATATTTTTTTTTTCATCAACTCTGTCATTACTTTTATGGACATAGGACCCATGAATATGTTTTTGATCATCTGAATTCTTATACCTAAACAGATTTAGTAATAAAAATGTTATAATTATAGTCATAATAAAATTAAGATACATCAGTTTCAATAAAGACAATGAATTTGTGATGTACATGGTGAATTTAGATTTAAATATTTAAAATTCAAGTACCTATTTGAACTGAAATGCACTTTGTTTGTATCATAACCATATTCCTGATTAGATTTTTTATCCTGCCTGTTGTCATCTTTATAGTAATTCTTTACGTTGTGCTGTCTTTGAGCTTGGTTTCCATAATGATTACTTGAATTGTAATCTTCTTTATAATCATTTCTCTGATTATGATAATTATTCTTGCTGTTATAATCATTTCTATAATTGTAGTTAGTGTTTTTACTTTTTGATTCATACTCGTAATAATCATTATAATCTCTACCGCTATCATAATAACTTTTGCTTGCATTCCCTAAAAATTTAAATATTTACATAACATCAAGAATAATGTAAGAAAATACTATAAAATATGATTAAGTAACATGAGTATATTATACGGTTTTCAATTTTTAATCAATTTATAAGGCACGTGAAACTTTTTAAGAATTTTTTACAATTTAATCGAAAAACGATTTAGCTATTATTATAGATATAAACTCACTATTACTCCTTGATTGATTTTCATAGTCATATTGATTGTTTGAGCGGTGTGGTTGATCATGCGAGAACCGACAAGATGAGCCGTAAAAACAATTCCCTTGCAAATAAAATTTGCATCTTATCGCAGACATATTTACGGCGAAAGCCTATTCTTATATTTATGAAATAAACAAAAAAGTTCAACGAAATGTCTATTTCTATATTACAATTATGAGGGGATGTACATACTTACTAGTAAACACTAAACACGTGACGCCGTTTTGGTTTTTGTTCTTAGCGCGATTTCAAAACAGTAAAGCATTTAAATAATGAATCTTGTTGTCCGTGGTTCGAAGGCTATTATCAGTTCAAAACTAACGAACGGTTGATAACGATTGACGGCAATACTATACAGTATGCACTCTTACCGATACGTATCGCTACGTAACAGTTGTCGCAAACACAAAACGTCACTTATTGAACGTTCGAATCAACTATAATATACAGGGTGATTTTTTAAGCATGCTCGCCCCATTTTTATGCTTAAATTATGCATATATTCAAATTCTGATTTTTGGAATTTTTAAGTGTAGTTAAAGACGATATTTTTGAGTACTTAGATTTTTCACAACTTTTAAGGAGCAGTGGCGGCGTGATAGGGTGTTTCATGAGGCAATTGCCTCACGACCGATTAGGTGGTGGTAGGTACCTCCTTGAATGGATATTAAAATACACATAATATGGTCAAGTGGTCAACTGACAACTAATACTATTTATACTAATTATATAATAATTAGGATAATTTGTACCTCACGGTTACTGGAAATACACTATGTGTAGTGTGTACAATAACGTGGTGGTGGTATCGTAGGCATTTAAGTATTAGACTTTTATCCTTATTCCTTAGTATTTCAAGTAGAATAACTCTGGAAGTTTTCGTTCGAATTTTGATTGCAATATGTCAAAATTTTCAGAAAAATTATCTGAATCACATTTTGCTTTAAAACATATAGGTTGTCATTTGAAAAACCAAAGTTGGTATCGCTACAGGATACTCCTTAAAAGTTGTGAAAAATCTAAGTACTCAAAAATATCGCCTTTAACTACACTTAAATATTCCAAAAATCAGAATTTGAATATATGCATAATTTAAACATAAAAATGGGGCGAACATGCATCAAAAATCACCCTGTATTTTAGACACTATAGGCTGCTTCAATCACAGATATTTATAAACAATTTATTGCAAAAACCACACAGTTAAGAATATAACTAAAAATATAATAAAAATACTCATTAATTACATACCTATAGTTACATAACACGTATTTATATGATATCAATGGCCGGGCTAAGTCCAGAGCCACGTTTAACGGGGGGCAAGAGGGGGCAATTGCCCCGGGGTGACAAATTGTATGGTGTTTAATGGGGCAGAAGGCAGAATATTTTTGAGGATCAACATAAAATAAAAAATGTATAATTATAATTTTTTTCGTATGTCTGTATATATAGGCGTATATAGCTATAATACGTAATATAATTTCGTTCAAAGATACCACGAAAAAGCCGCAGTCTACTGCAGTCTGCAGCTGCTGAATGTCACATGGCGATAAGAATTATAAGAACTTGTATTGTTATCGAATAAACTATTTTCGTTATTCCAGTACGATATTTTCCTCGAAAACGGTCGCATCGTTACATTATTTTATCTCGGCAGTTGGCACATAGGTAGCACCGTTAGATGTGTAAAACTGTAAATATCTTTTCAGTTTGACGATTTTTTTTTTTTAGACAGCTAAAATATTATTTTGATCACAACAACAATTAGTGTTATAATAGTCAAATGCATTAGTATCAAATATGAAACAATATTTTAATATTAATAATGTCAGATGAACGAATTAGATTAAGCGGCGCAGCATACAAAAAGGCGGTAAATTAAAAACTAGAAAAACTGATCATTTGCTCAGAAAAATTCCAAAACTTCATTCATATTTTACTGTTAAAAATCCAGTAAAAGTACCTAAGTATAATATGTCGTACACTCGTACCTAAATTATACAAATATATTTCCCAATACTTTGTCCACGTTTAAATTATTTATATTAATATTATAATTTTATAATAATAAGTATAAAATTATGCACTTAATAGACAGAAAATCGGAATTAAAGATCCCTTCTTTTTATTTGTAATATTACGCTGCATTTATTGATTTTCATATTATTCAATAGGATTGTAAAATTTCCATTTCCAACTTTTCAAACCTAGCTAAGACTGTCAATTAACAGTAAGTTTAACTCATGTGGTTAAAATCGTACACATAATATAGTTGAATATCGATTGTACCTTTTTTTTTTTTTTTTTCTTTCCGTTTGAACCGGCAGCAGGGGAGGATCTGTGTGAACATTACTACTCCCCTGCTGCCATCGTTTATTAATGTTTAGTTAAACGCTAATACCTATACATACATACATAATTATGATGCTTCGCCTTAAAAATAAAATATTAATACAATAAATACAATATCGATTGTACCTAGCAGTGTATAGCAGATATCTAATAATATACTGTTTTGGTATAATGATTAGGTATCTTATAGTTTAAATCATTTTTTTATAATTAAAAAAAAAAAAACTATAAAGTTTTAGTTCTTATGCAGTTATGCCCTATGAAAACATAATATTATAAATGTATAATAAACAATAATTATATACCTACCTTTGTCCACTAAACTAACAATGTTTAAATTTTAAATTGATAAAAAGTTAAATCAAATAAATTAAATTTTCAGAAGGTACATACATAATATGTGTATGTTAATTTATAGTTATATCGCATTATATATTTTTGCTTTTTTATCTAATATATAAAAATGTCGTATCACAGTGTTAGTTATTGAACTCCTCCTAAACGGCTTGACCGATTTTCCTCATATTTTCTATGTATATTTGGTAAGTCTGATAATACGTTTAAGGTTAATTTAATAAGGGAATTGATCATCCCCGGGAGGTGCTCAAACTGACATTTTGAGATTTACGATGGACATTTTTTTTAAATTGTATTCATTAATTTATGTGTCGGAAAAATGTATTTGTGTACGCGCCAGAAGGAAGAATAAAAAATATTGTGTACCTATCTATAAATACACCTCAATAAATACCATTCAATTGAATACTTAAATTGCCAAACTTTTCTCGATAAAACGAATAAAATTACATAATGATAAACCAAATTGAATATCGTTGTATGATTATTACTTATTATAGTAGATTTTAACCGTTATCTATTTATATGCATAAAAATATACTGCTAGTATAATCACAGATAACTAATGTAACACACAGTTTGAGATATATACGAGGTAGGATTTTTAACAGGCTACGAAGTACTTGGGTTCAGCTAGTTATTTTAGAATATTTTCACATTTATTAATTTTGTATTTTAAGGGCAGGGGCAGCGCTTACCAAAATAACACGACGCGTGATATAACACAAGTGACGTGTTATTAACGTGTCATTCAGAGTAACAAAAAAAACTAAAATCGATTTTGTCTATAACCGATTTTACGTAAAATTACCGTTTTTCCTTAATTTTTTTTTTTGTTTTAACCAAAACAACCCTGTTGTAAAATTAATACATTTCTACACTCTGAACCTAAAATATACAAGAAGAATTTTAATTCTTTATTAAGATATTGTATGTATTTTTTAGCATCAGAATGTAAAGAAAGATTGAAGAATCTTCGGACATGTTATACCAAGCATTTAAAACATAAATTATCATCTGGGTCTAATGCAAAACCTAAAAGATCCTAGTATTTGGCAGAGTATCTTAATTTTTTAGAGCTATTTTTCAAAATCACGTATACAAACAGGTTTGAAATGAATACAATTTACTTATTATATATTTGAAATATTGTACATATTTTACTACAACTATTTTAATTGTGTGCTTAGGAAAGACACCAGCCACTTCAAATATTGTCAATGAAAATGATCTCAAAAATAGCGATAACCAGGTCGCAAATGAATGTGAGTTAGATGGTCAAAGTTCTGATAATTTGAATTGAAAAAAAGCAATAAATTCAAAGGAAGATAATTTTTTTTTATGTAGGGTTACCGGGTACCCGTGGAAACCAAGGCCATTCGGTGAGGGGTGGTACGGTATGGGTTATTTTTGTGTATTTGTTTGTAGGTTTTCAAGTTAGTAGGGTTGTAACACGTGTTTTTATATGTGTGGCAAGGATTTGTTGCTAAAAATCCCGGGTGGTCACCCATCCGGAATCTAGCAACTGCGGCCGGTAGCGTACGCTCAGTGCGTTTCGGCAGATAGAACGTACGACTGCTCCTCACCAAGCCACGAAGATAATATTTATATTCTCCATCTACATGCAATAGTATATCTTTTGTGATATTATATTTACGATAAACCTAAAAAAAAAGAACCGCGATAATATGTTATTGATAAATTATTATTAAATATTAACGCATCATTCTCACATTGCCGCACGGAACTCGAATAGACCAAAAATAAATTTCGTGCAATTTAGTTGTTAAGCCATTATGATTCTTATTAATTATTATCTGCCACATGCAATATTCAGATGCACCGCATGAAGCACATAACTTGGGGTGGAAGTGCACAAAATGCACACTTAAGGGGATTCGATATACTTTGATTTTCTGTCTTTGTTTAACCTGTGACATAAGATTTTAGAAGTGTTCATAGGAATGCTAAATAGGTATTGATCTATTGACGCCGATATGAATTCTAAAAAAATATTCGAATTCGTCAATCATTTCATCAACTTGAGTTATATTTTTCCACATTTTTTATATTATTTGCCAAATTCTTAAGATATTAAAAAAAGAGGTGGTAATTAAAAATTGTAATATTTAAATTTTTGGAAAAGTTGAGATCAACAAATTATCGGGCTACAATACAGCAACGCAGATATTTTATATTCGCTTACTTTTTTCCAGACGTAGTTTGGTTATTATAGGTATCTATCATATAATATATGACATATATTCTTTATTATACTAATATGCTTAGGTAGGTATATCATTATATTCAATTTGTGAAATATTTAATAAATACGTAGTATACATGTACTTATATACAGTCGTCTTCGGGTATTTTTATCTCCAGTTTCTTATTATAATTATAATGTATTAACATGGATATATTATTATATGTATCTATTGTAATAAATGTATAACATTATAGTCTTTTAAAGAGTAAGGTATTTGAATATTTTATAATGATATAACTCATCTTTTGTAAGTATTTGTTAAATATTAGTATTATTATTAAAAATAGAGACGTCTCCAACTACGCTATTTAAAATGATAATATTGTAATTATATTACCAGTTTGGTACTTACAGACATATAGTATACTGTTTTTAATTATTAATTATTAATTACATATTTCGTCGATTATATCAGTCATCAATCATTACCTTCATATTGTAAAATTTATTTTATTAATTTTAAAAATGAAATTATTAAATATACATTTATATTAATTGTCGAATGATTTATAAAAAGGATTATCGCGGAATATTTGTATTCTCTGTCAAACTCAAGCGCAGCATAAATAAAACGCTTTCACCTAAAATCGATTTTAAAGATTTTTGAGAAATATTAAACTAAAAATATCATCTATTACAAAAATTATAGAGGAAAATCTGTTTATATCGGTTTTATGTTTTATTATTATTTAACTTAGTATTCGATTTTAAAAATTAAAAATGATATTTACATTATTTGGAGACAATATATAGACAAATCGATATGTCATTCCATAAAAAATATTATTCTTTATCGATTTTGTGATGGGTGATTTTTCAAAAACATAGAAAAAATGATTCTACATTTCTATGTAAATACGTTTTATATATATATTTATTAAAGTATATTGTATTCTACGAACATTCCGTTTACCTAATATTTACAGTTTAGTGTGATAGGTTACCTACAGTAATAATTATATATTTATATGTACCTTCAACCATGACTGCTTATTGTGGAGGAGGCAAAAAACATATCCTCCAATTATAAAATAATAAAATATATAAAAAAAAAACTGTTTTAAATTTTTGGATGATTGAGTTTGACATAAGACGCATGCCTGATTATAGATTTTGAGAGAAACGATGTATGTATTAATGTTACAATGACTTGTTTTTTCTTGTGTATTTGACACAACTTATACTGGAAAAAAATCCTTTGATATATTTTCTGGTAACATTGTAAGTCTGGTATCCTGCGGGTCGGGAGGACAAAAATACAAAATTAAGAATTTCCACTATCCCCGATAAATTTTAAGATAATGAGATTTTTTTTTAAAACTAATAAAACCAAAGATGCTTGAAGTTTTCATCAAATATTTATTACAACATTTTCTTTCTATGTATGGTTGTTATTTTAAAATATACTGAATTTTATTCTTCTTCTAAAAAATCCCTTATGGGCACCCTTGCTTTCAACTAGTGTAATGTGTAAGTACTAGCCATAAGGTATCTATTTGGGACATTTTTGTAATGATAATTTTATTGAACCTAGGTATTTGTTTGTAATATATATATATATATATACAGGGTGATTCACCAAGCATGCTCGTGAAAATCAAATTCCCCGGTTAGGTCCAAAATTTTCTAAATAGGTCACCCAAAACAGTTCAAACTGTTCAAAGTACATGAGACGCAAATACGCAATTGAAACAACAGTTCCTATACAAAGTAGTTAGTAATTACGTAAGACACAAAAAACATCTGAAAATCAAGGGTGCTGAAATACATTGATCTTGGTGAATGTGCTAGTGTGCTACAACTACTACCTAGTACCTACTATTGATCATAAGATATTAAAATAATACATGTATTTTTAATCCATGGATAATAAACTTTTAGTTTATCCAATAATTTATGTTGAATTGTGTGCAATTTAATTTATTTGGTACTCAATTTGGCAAACAAGAAGTTAATTGGATCTCAAAAGCAATTATAACGAAATTACATAACACTTTCAACATTAAATTAATTTTCGTTACGTTATTACTCTACATTTCTAGGTACAGGATAAAATATATTTTGCAAATTTAGGATATAATAGCATGTTACTCAATTCATTAATTGTATGTATTCTGATGAATTTGAACCATATTATGATGCATTTTGAATAATTTTCTATATACAGTGATAAATTCCTTTATTACTATACAAATGTATTATAATATATTAATTAAAATTCATTAATTATTACTGCACATGGCCTGTGAATAGTAGACGGTAGTATGGGGGGGGGGGGGTTATGGCTGATTTCATATACACTATTTGATCATTAAATGTATAATTTATGATTTATATTATTTTAAACAATAAAAAATGATAAAAAAATTTAATGGTGGAGTCCTGCAGGGTCTATCCTCCGTTTAACTACTACAGCTTGTGCTAAGTTCTATATGTTGCACAAAATACACAATTTTTAAAGTTATTATATAAATTAATAGTAAATTACTTCTAGTACACTTCATTGTCTTAAAAATTAAAATAATATTTATTACAAACTTTGTTTCATCTATTGTTAGATATTATTCGTTTTATGAAGTATACAGGCTACATTGAATTTTTAAATACCTTCACATATAAAATGAATACAATTTTATGAAATTTAAAATAATGGCATAGTGTACATAAGCAATGAAAACTATATTAATAAAACTTAATTTAGAGTATTTATAAATTAGTATTAATTTAAAGGATCAATATCTACTAATAATAAGAAAATCCACTACAATACAGGTTGGTACTTAGGTAATAAAAATGAATATGAAGAAAAAGGTCAACTAAACAGTTCCATCGTGAATCGTAATAATTTAAAATTTTAAAAATCTGAACATGTGCATAAGAAAAAGTGCTATTACTTGAATGTTCACAGTTCAGATAATAGTTTTTTTAGTAATTTTTCTTGTTCGGCTAATTCCATCATGAGTTTCTTATGATTTTCCAAATCGATTTTTCTTTGTTTTTCCTAAAGAGGTACAATAATTTATTACATTAATTAAATTAAATAAACCATGTTCCTATGTAAATTAGAATATTTATCGAGTGAAGTAAAGTATTATAATTTTGAGTAAGTACCTATACATAACAATCAAAAGTTTTAAAAATTGACCGAGTACCTATCTCAGTTTCTGGATATTTGCTATTTCACTCAATAGGAATATGTGTGATTATATAGGATAATACTTCACAACATGTTTGATTTCAGATAAAAAACTAATACATTTTTCATAGAGATCCAAGAGGACACATGAGTTGTCTACGTCTTACAAACGTCAATTGTACGTTTTGAACTCTTGGATAATTCATTAAACGATTAAACTCTGATATAAGTGATTGGAGAAAATTGGCTTATTATCAATTTTAGAAGTAATAGTATTATCTAGCGAATCTCATAGAATATTTTTTATTTTAATTTAGAAGCAAGTTTTGAGTATTTTAAAATTAAAATATAAATAAAAAACCTGTGAGGTTCACTAGAAATATTCTAACTTCTAAATTTTTAAAGATAATTTGCTCTAATATTTGTCATAACAGAATTAAAGCGATTACTCAGAACGTACAATTTAACATGCACGGAAACATACCACATGTGGACGTGGCGTCTTCATAATAATATTATGTAACAAATTAAAAGTTAAGAATATGGATGTATAATATATATATATATAAATTATATGTTTACATTATACACTAACCATGTGATATTTACATATTGTGATTTGTGGTAGGTACCATATTTTAAAATATTGAATACTTACGATTAATTCTTTACTGGATTTAATTTGGTCGTTGAGATCTTTTCTAAACTGCCATTTATATTGTTTTTTAATTTCCCACTGTCGTTTTTCCTCTTTTATGTAGTCTTCGTATTCTTTTATTGACTGTTTAAACATTTCATGTTTCAATTCTTTTTGTTCTTCTAAAAGTTTCTTACGTTCATTTAACTGTTCCATTAAAACATTATGACCCTCCTTAAAACATAAAAATACATTGTTATGCATACACAATTATTTTAAATAAATTTATCGTGTTCACACCTTCATTCGCTTTCGTCGTGCTTCAATATTTTCACGTTCGATAGATAGTTTAAGCTCTTCAATTTCGTTTATTTGTTTCATTATTGTTTTTGATATTTCATCATTTTGCCTTTTGCGTTCTTCTTTAATAATTGCTTGATGTTCTTTAAACATTTCGTTTTCACGTTTCAATTGAACCTATAATATTTTTAAAATGTATAAAAATTGTACTTTAAAAAACTGAAACTGAAATTGTTCATCGTAGTTTAAACCTTTGCTTCAATTTGATCTGCTGAATCATCCTTTAAATTTTGTTTCATTGTGATCTTAAATGTTTCATCGAACATTGCTGTCGCCTCGTTTATTTTTGAAAACAAATTCGCTCTTTCTTTGGTAAATAGTGCTATTTCTTTTTTTGTCTGTAATTGTTTTTTTTTACGTTCCATTTTTTCTATAATAAAATTAACATTTGATATGCAAATATTTATCACATAGATTTACCAGTTTTAGTTGGATACCTATTGATGACAAATCAAATATTTCTGAATATTTATTTTTACCCATAGATTTATTGAAAATATTCAAATTAAAATGCTCAATCAAAATGAATTTTATATAATACTTTATAATAATAATTATTGATTAGGTTCATACTAACCAAATTGTTCTTCTTCATTCAACTTTTCATTCAATTTTTTAACGTTGATGCATTCGATCGCTTTTAATGCTTTTTGTTGTTCTAATATTGCTTCTTTTTGTACTACTTGCTCATACAATTCCTTTCGAAACTGTTGTTTTTTCTCCAAAAGTTTACGTTTTGCCTCTTCTTTTTCAAGACTCTAGATAAAACAATAGATTTCATTATGTAATAGTATTTTAGGTTAGAAAAAAAGTTTAAATTTTTATTTAAACGGTCTCCATTTTTAATAATTTATGGTTGCCGAGTTTTGACAAGTTTTAATTAAGTTAATACATTTTAGCATCTCCAGTTGTAAATAAAACAGTTTCCTTATACATAGGTAACTATTATTATATGAACAATCAATTTGTTATATTGTTGAACAATTATTGTTATAATAGTTAAAATAGACCCATGATTGTTTTTGGCAAAAGTTACAGCGTCGGCCCTTGAAGTCTATCTAGTAATAGATAATGATTTCAATGTATGACTGAATGACGCAAGTATATTTTCTAAAAAAGCCTATCTTATAAATGATATAAATTCCTCAATAAAAATTTAAATACATTGTATGGTACCAAAAAACCCTAAGTATACATTAATTATTTTTAAAACCGGATGGTCGAATTTATCTATTAAAAAAAAAAATCTTCTATATGGCCAATTTAAGACAGTGGGCAATGGGTATAGTTAGTATGTGGACTAGTTGACAGTATTTTTGTGTCTTCCAATAATAACAGCTGTTATTCAATCTAGATTTATGGTACTTGAACCACCTAGAGAAAGTAACATAACAGATGACTGATTTTATGCCTCTGAGGCACACTATTAGGCATTACTTAAATAAATAAATAATTTTAGACTTAGAGAAATAATGTATTATGTAGTTTATAAATTCTTTGTGTTATGTACTCATAATAATGAATAATTAAAGAAATAAACATATACAAATCAATAATAATAATTCAACAATTTTAAAAGCTAACAAGTAAAGCTAACTTATATTATTAAAGCATAAACATCAAACAGTTATGCATTAAAAATTATTTGATTTAAGTTAGATAATGGTCCCTTAATAAACTCAAAACCATACTACCTAACTTTCCGAAATACCTATAAGAAATGGTCAATATTTGGTACCTGTAGGTACCTGTCGAATTTCAAAGTGTTTGAACTTTTTTACATTTTGGGTAGGATGGTGTCATAAATGTGCCACCATGCCACATCAACGTCCAGCAGATAAGTTAAGTACCTATTAGGCATGGGAAGATGTATATGCCAAGTGTTGTGCACTCATCTCAATGTGTTAATGTCTTTAGTTTATAGGCAATATAATAAATTAAACTAAAATACATACACATTTATACACCATAGTTTATCAACAATATACATAATTCCATAAGTTAGATATCTACTTATAGGTATACTAATAGGTATAAGGAAAAATATAATGTAAATAATTTAAATAGTCATTAATAGCCAGTTGATACTGTTGGCACATGGTTTGGCTGATAATTTATAGAAATAATTATTTTAGTTATCAATTAGTCATTGAAATGTAAATGAATTATGAACTAAGAAGTTTATGTTGTGGCTATTGTGCATTGCGCAGTATTATCAAATGGTCATTGTACCTACCTAACGCACCCTCGCATTATCGTGTTATATAATAATTATGAATAATTGTTATAATTTATTAGTAACGAATTTTTTTCGTTTAATCTGGTTTTTAAATAAGATAAAGTAGGCACTTAGCTGAATTATTTAAATATTCATATCTTGATAACTTTGCATCGAAAAATTGATAATAATATGTCAATTTACGCATATGTATTGTTATAATTCATTCATAATATTCAACAACAGGTTAACCATATTGTTCAATAAAATTTGAAAATCGGTTAAATGTACTTTATCTACCAATAGGCAATAACACATTTGAAATATTGGATTTACCTGTTTTTTAAATATTTCTGCGTTTTCAATATTAGCCAGTTCTCTCGTCTTAATTTTTTGTTCTTTAATGAATTTTTCTTTTTCTTGAATAATTTTATAGTTCATATGAGCTATATCATTTTTACGTTTAGTCATTGCAGCACGTCTCAATTCTTCAGAGTTTTCTCTAAAAGAATAATTTACAATACAAAATAGTTTTTAATAAATTCTTTGTTTTCTTTTATGCTTACATGAACATCTGTAAACGTTTTTCTTCCACTAATTTACGTTCTTCTTCATCATTTTTTTCTTTAATTTCTCTTGCCTTTTCTTCTAAACGTTCTTGGACAATTTTCGGTTTTTCTGGTTCCTCTTCTAATTTCAATTCCGGCCTAGTACACAATATGATTAGTAATTATTATTAATGTAGTATTCATGTTGAAAACAAATGTTCATACTTTGGAGATTCTTCTATAAATAGATGTTCGTTAGCTTTCATTCCACATTCAACCATTCTTTTAATTTGATTGTATAAACACTTTTTATCTGACACTTCAATCATTTCCTTATGCTGAGCTTCTCTTAACATACTTTTAAAATCACTTTCATTTTGTATTCTTAACCTTTCTGTACGCGTTCGTTCTATGTCACGAAGTCGAATTTTGTAATCATTTCCTGGTTGTTTAGCTAACTAATATTTATAAATATCTGTCAAATGTATGTTATAATATCATAATATATTTAATTAAAAAAATATTGATATACTTACAAACCCGTACGTATATGCTTGAGGTCCTCTAAATGGCGTAGGTATAGAAATACCGGCTTTAGATGGTGGTACGGGTTTCATAGGTTTTCCTCCGTAAATCATTTTAAGAAAACGTAAGGGTGACAATAATATCTAATAACTAAGATACAAATTTAAATTCTTTTTTAATACTCATGAAGTATAATTTCAATTGTTTGTTAGATATACGAACTGTTACCATAGCTAGGTAACGATAAGACCCCTTCATGTTTCGTCACGCAAATACGTATATAATGTAGGTACTGTGCGTTAAGCTAAAAACACCCCTTTGGCTATGGACTCGTCTAAGTCAATGAAAACCTTAATCTATTATCAAAATTATGTTATACCTTTTATCTCTATAAAAGTATATAATTTTATATTTTAAGGCAGAAAGCTTTAAAAACATTTTATCATCAACATTTTTAATATTTAATAAAAGAGTTTAAATCGAGTTTAAGATTCTTTGTGTTAAATTTGTTTGCATTATAAATTTATTTAAGGAACTACCATTATTTTTGTCTACGCTCTATAGTACTTATATGTTTTCTTCCTTAGATATTCAAAATAACCGATTGTTGAATTTCTCAATCAACCCGAGATATTGATTAATACTATACAAAGAAATATTGGTAATATATATTATAAAATCAGACAACTTTTAACTATATATTTTATTTTTATTGAATTGTAAATGACTATATTCCTATATATATATATATATATATATATATATATATATTTATACTCAATTTACTTGTACTTATTCTTAATATCTGATATAATTAATTTTTTTTTTAATATCTTGTTTTAAAAGTGATTTTTAATTTAGGTATAACATCTTCCAAACTATGCTTAAGACTGGTGTTATATATACTTTATATATGGTGTTAAGAACTATATGAACGTCAGGATGTATACCATGAATCAAGATGAATCAAGATGAATAGCTAGTAAACGCACAAATATGAAATATGCAATAAATGTATTTGTAAATGAAAAGTTCGTGTGACTAGAAGCCACTCCGAATAATCCAGAAAGAATAGTTGTTTTTCATCAGATTTAGTTAGTGAATTTTAATATATTTATCTTAGTACTTAGTAGACATTTTTCAGTTATTGTCTATTAAAAAGTTGTCTCATATTGTGAGTTGTGACTAGTATATACTGACTACCAGTTTCCAATACTATTTATTAGGATTCGTAACATCTAATAACTTCTTATTATAAGAACTATAATAAGTAATTATAGTGGTGGTCAAACGGTGGTGGCATGAGGAGCAGGACCGGCTCTAGATATGATTGACGAAAGCGACTGCACGGGGTGCCAAAATCAGAGGGAGCGCGGTCGTCTGTTCATATGTTTAAAAAAAGGTAATGGGCGCCGAAATAATACTTGTACTGGGCGCTGAAAAAGCTAGAGCCGGCCCTGATGAGATGATCCCCTGACCTTTTTTTTTCAATATTTAAGATCTGATAACCATAAATTATATTTCTTATAATTAAATATATAGTGCATGTTAAAAATCAGCCATATCCCCGATCCCGCCCTGCCCCCATTATGAAAAAATAATTTGACCACAACTGATTAATAAGTAATAATATTAATAGGAAGTAGAGTTTATATTTTTAACTTTCAATTAATTTGAATTAACTATTCAAGAAAAATTTTTAGTATTTCATTTTTATTTACAAAAAAAATATGTTTAATAGGAATTTTTTGTAGAAAAATACGGGAAAATGAAATTGTTCTTTTTATACTTGGACTATCGCCAAACAAATTAAGCATAGACATTTTGAGATCATATCTACTGTATGAACAAATTATAATACTCTTAGTAATTATATCATAAAAGTGATTAAAAACAAAACAAATGAGTTATCAATGTTAAATGCCGATTAAAATAATAATTATTGCTTTCTATTTATTGTAGTTTTTAAACTGTCTAGAGTCTAGATTGTTAGTCTATACTCCAGTTCTACTATTCTCGTAAGCATTTGTCGGCCATTGTATGGTTAACAAATCTCAACCAAGTCAACCACATAATGGTGACAGTTTCGTTAAATTTTATATAATTGGCGAAGTGAGAAAAATCGCAACTGTTGTCTCGACGGCGCGCGGCGGGAAGATGACAGTCTCGATATGAAACATGAACAGCACTCAGCAGTGAACAATTTAATTTAATGACTTAAACATGTTTATGCAATACAAACTAAAAGCCATCAAATAGTGTAGAGTAAAAACACCTTTTATGATATTTATAGAGAATAATATTTCGGGGACATTTTCATTTGAGATTTTGTCGTGTATTATATAAATATTCGTCAACGTTTTGTTATTTTATACAATATGTTTGTATAATGTAGGTCGGGATAGGTTTTAAACTAAGATATTGGGATAGGTCCAAATGGTTTACGCTCACGACCATCGTGCGTGTGAAGCAACGGTGGTACTACGGACTAAGTTTGTTTTGTTTTTAGTAATTATTTTATGTTTTGGATTAATGTGTTTCCGACCAATAAAATTATATGTTCTGTTTGAGTAGGTAGCCACACAATTTTATTCTGCCATACTCCTATAGAATCCGATCTGTAAGATTGTAATCGGCTAATCGTTGAGAATTTAAGGTTTAAACGGTGAAACTATAGTCCTACTTTAATTGTATTCTTTCAATCTGATCTGTAACCGATTAATTTATGGTTTTTTAGGATTGAAAGTCAAAGTTTAGACTCTAAGCAGTAAAGTAGTGATATCGACTTCTTGGGAGCCAAATTGTTAGCGGTTAATTTATAGACTTATGGTAACTCAAGTGTCGATAGGCGTACGTATATCACCGAAAGGCGCGTGTACTACAATTTGTATTATTCTAATGATACAGATCGATAAAAGCACGAAAATATTTTTTAATAACTTACTGTAACTTTTTTAATAGTAAATATATCAAAAAATTCTGAAGAGATTTTCTTCTAAATATTATTCTCCATAAATTGCAGCATAAGTATTTTTACTCTAAAACCACAACGGCATTTCATTTGTTATTCTTGGAAATATTTTTACCAATTAAAATGAGCGATATTTATAACGTCCTTCATAATCACAGAAAATATTGTCTGCCTTATCATATATTAATTTGGTTTTTTAGCTATGACTATATGCTTTAAGTGGTTCTTTTTCACAGGAAACCGTTTTTCTATTTAATTTCGTTATCATGCAACAACCATCGTTAATTCCAATACAAAACCACTTTTGAAATACTTTGAATTAGAATTTAAATATATTTAAGATTTAAAATTGTAACCCCTTAAAAACGGGGTATTGGTGTTTAACTTTAGTGATTAAGTATTAATGAACGGAACGTTAAGTTATAACTTATAAGTATTAATATACTTTTAATAGTTATTGCATAAAGCATTCAACTTAAAATTCTTACAGTTGATGAGGGAATAATAATAAGTTACTCCTAACTCCTAAGTACTTACTCTCCTCATAGGAATTAATATCAAAAAAAAATTTTTTTCAAATTGTTAATTGAGTGATTATGATTATGATTATAATTCTACAACTTTGATTTGTTTAAATAATTAATACTTAAACACTTTGTAAAAAAACCTATTTACTATTCCGAATTATTCCACAGGGTATTAGTTTCGGCATTTACAATAATATGTTATCATTTGATTGTACATTTTGTACCTATAAGAAAGAAAAACGTAGGTGATTTTCATTTATACGTATATTGACAAATATATGATTTCTATAATTTTGAGTTATGATGTAGTACATCAGATGTACCTACCTAAATACCTAGCAAATAAGTAATATCTAAAAGATTCGTACGGAACTGACTTATTATTCCTCAATAGTGAAGGGTTTCAAGATAGGCATGAACTATGAAGCGGATTTCTGGATTAGTAAAATAGTTGTTCAATTATAATTTAAAACACGAATGACCAAATATGTTTTCCAGTAGGCTGAATTAACTAAACTTATTAAACTCAGTTAATCGGATAGTCGAGTAGAAAACGGAACGGAAAAATGTCGTGAAGTGTACGTCTTTATATTGATTTTTCTAACGTTTTATTGCAGTAATAATTTATTATTAAAAAAGTCAATACAATATAATATTTTATACTATAACATTTTAAACACTTATACTAACATTGAAATATTATTATTTAATTTAAGTAATTAACAAAACTTTATAATTTATAATATGTATTATATACCTATGGTAATAAATATAAGACATAAACAATTCAACATAAAAATGCATAACCTAATGGCTAATTATATATTATCTGTACCATAAAGTTATATAGGTCGTTAGTCTTATGTAGAATTTTTTTAAAAATTAGGTATATGTGTTGGTGCACTTACAAAATAAATACCTAACATAAAACACTTCTAAAAAAAAATTACGGTAGTAAGGAATGTTTTAGATGCGTAAATATTTTTTATCGGTATTTGAAAAACCACTTGCTAATATTTTTTTACGAATTAAAATAATTAAATTTCGTATCAAATATTTTGGAATGACGTTAATTTCTTTAAGTACATACTTATACTATAGTACTTACATTCCAAAAGCAATAATTACCTCTTTAAATGTGATGATTCACAGTAGGTAATGCTACAACAGTAAGTAATTATGCTGAAATGATTTAATAGGTAAATAAAAATAACTCCTATCTGTCAAAGCATTAGATTTATTTCTACTTACTTTATTTAAAACGTATTATACAAAAGATTGTGTTCCTAAAATTATACGTATGTTTGTTTGCACATAGTAAGTTATTAAGTATATTATAATTTAGTTCATAGTATTTTTCTTCTATTTTAATTTTTATATGTCTATGGGCTTTTGTATACTAAGTAAATATTGTATACTCAGTTTGGATAAATTATTCATTATAATGTTTATTATTCATTAATTATCTTATTATAATAGCTCCATGTACCATACAACCTATGGTTACCACTGTATTTGAAGTATGATTTTAAGTTGAAAAGATCAATTAATGCATAATTACACAAACACAATCATCATATAATTGAAACTTAAAATGTTTTGTATTGGACAAGTAAGTGTACATGTAACATGTATGTATACTCGTTAAAATTTTTTTTTTAATTGCCGATACATGTAAACGAAGAAAAGTTTCATAAATTACAAATGCAAAAGATTTAAAAATGTTTTTTTCCCCATTATATATAGAGTTAATGGATAATGATACTTACATTAAAATATTAATATCATCACTTTTATGTATAATGTAAGTACCGTAAATTGTGGTGACTTTAATAAATGTTGTTGATTTGTTTTTGTTTTTTTACATGAATATTTGTTTTAATTTCTAAGTTACAGATCTCAAAGTAATGTTGTTGCCTCAAATACTACTTTACTAACATTCCTAAAGTTTTTATTTTCAAATGAACAGTTTTTTTTTCAAATTATTTTTTCAAAGTAGTTATTAAAGTCATACGGCATTTGGGGTGATTTTGTTACAACAGTTTTTTTTGTATGATCAACTAATGGCAATGGTATGAAATCTATCAATCTTGCCTCATTTTAAATTTTGTTAACTAATTTTTGAGATATAACTTAAAATGTAACGCGGGGTTACTATGGCACATGAATATATTATTAAGTGTTTTGAGTGATTTTAATCTAATTATGATACACTAAATTTAATACTACTTAACTCAAATGTGTTTTCAATAATTATTTATAGTTAATATGATTAATAGATTTGTTTACCTTGGAAAAATAAATATTAAGTAACAAACAAGACACTTATATATATATTAATAAGATTTTTTTATTTTAAATTATATAAATATAAGTCAGTAGGTATTGAATTTTATTTATTAGTATTACTTTTTAAACATACGCAATAAAATAACTATTCTAATATAAAATAGGTAATAATAAAGATAAATATAAAATAAAGTTCAATACCTTCAACATTTTAATGAATAAGTACCTACAATAAAGTACCTATTTTGAGAACGATTTACACAATTTACCTAGGTACAACTCTAGTTTGACACTTTTAGTAAAATCGTGAACCATCCATGAGTCACGAGTAACTTTATTAGCTTGATTTTTTTCAGAAGGTAATGCTAATATTTTAGACAAACATAAATCTATGAATTGACTACACTGACTAACAAATCGTGTAAGTGCCTATCTAAATTCTAAATCGTCATAATATCTACATTAAATGCCTATATGAATACGAACTATTATGATGAATAAAACTTAATAAATATTCTTAAATAATTTTCACCATTCAGTATTCACAATCTCCTTAAAAAAATATGATGACTAGGAATAGAAACAATTTATCATGATTTTATAAATATTATTTTTACAGCTCCTAAGCTGTGACTGTTTGAAAAAAAAATATGAGTTCGCAATCACGTAAATGTGTTCCTACATCAAATTATAAAAAAATTACTTCCATTTGTCAATATTTTCAATAATGTTGTATATATTGTACCATAATATTTTTATAAGTTAAACTATATTATGCTGTTTAATAGGCAGCTTATTCCTGTTTTGTCCGGCGCAAAGTCTGCCAAATAAAATTTTGATTATATTTAAAATTAATACTTTTTTCCAATCAAATACTGAAATACTTAAACAATATTTCAAACCATTTTAGATATATTAAAAAAAAAAAAAAACAAAATTACTAATACAGTTACTAAATGACAAACACTTTGATTAGGTTTATCATAACATGATGATAATCTACGATTTATATAGTGATATTTTCCTTACTCCTTTTAAAACAAAATTTTAAATATATAAATATATATCTAATTTGAAAACATCCCATGTAGGGGTGACAAATAATTTAAACGCTACTCGCCAAAAATTACAAAATTACTTTTTTATCGAGCGAGCCATGAAAATATTAAATATTAAATTACGGATTTGCCATCCCTGTCCTATATTAATATATTTACAGTTAACATATTGTTAATAATTTATTTCTAAACTTAATTAATTAAATTATTTATTATCTGATAGCTACACACCGTAATATGTAGTTTAGTCTAGTTTAGAATGATAATGTGTACACCGTTTGACAATTTCTTTTAAAAATGTTTAGCTGTGGCAATATAATAGCCTATACGGCATAAGCCCTAAAATTTTTGTATCCATGTTGTTTATTTTTAAAATTATTTTTATATTCATAAGATTTGAAAATTTAATACAAAACTCCCCTTAAATATACCGGAATCTCACAAATAAAAAGTTTACTGAAAAGTTAAATACATTTTTACGAGCATTTAAAGATCGATATTAGATATTCATCCGTTAATTAAGAAATTATAATACAACGATTTAGCTTAGATACTTGGAGTTTTTATCAAATGTTTATTTTATCGTTTTCTTTGATAAAATTACATCATGAAATTTTCTAAATATTTTGACTCGTTTTGAGTTATTAATAGACATTTGAAATTTGAATTTTTTTTAGTTTATCATATTCTTTAAATGTCTATAAAATTTAATTAAAGGTCCTTTTATATTAAGTTTTTATAATAACAGTTGATAAATATTAAAAATCCATATGTATACATTTTTTTTTATTTTTTTTTACTTAAGTAATTATAAAATGTTAAATTTTTATAGCTCAGAATTTAAAATTTAAAACAAAGATTCTCATAAAATGTAACCAAAAAATCTGAAAAATATATTAACATGGTAATTTTTTTTAGGCATTTTAAGTTTAAATATAGACGACATTTTATTTTAAAACTAAAAGTAACGATTTTAGTTATTTTGTTATAATTTAAAAATATTATTTGTGAGTACTTCAAACTTTTACAACACTGTACAGTTTACAAACATTGACATTTTCAAATGTCATTTTTTTGATAAAAATTTATCTATAACTTACCTACTGTAGTACCTACTAATATAGTTAGCATAAAATAACTTAAATTACAATAATATTATTAAATTTACTTAGTAATATAATAGGCTGTCTTCACTCAAAATCGTTTTTCGTATACAATAATTATTGAATTAAAATTAAATACGACCATTACAATGCTTATCCACTTTTTTTATTGGTGAATTGCGTGATTCAAATATAACCCTTTGAGTCACCATTTTAGTGACTATTGATCAGAGTTTTTGTATTCTGCTAGTTTCATATTATAGCTTGACTCTGTAGTTTGTACTTCCTATTATTATTTACCGTTTTGAAAGCAACGAATAAATTTCATAATAAACTATATGATTTGTGTGAAAAATGTTCAGAGAAAATGTATATCTAGTAAAAATATACGGAAAAAAGATAATAAAATAATTTCACTCAAATTCAAAATAATAAATTGTTTTTTTCAACCTAAATCTTAATATTATAAATACAAGTTTTTTAAAGTCATTTGGTATGTATTAGATATATATACTATATATCTTAGATATGTATTAGATAGATTATTATAAATATTAAGAAAAAGTATTAGTAGTTTTTGTGAATTTATATGATGTATTAGCCATTAGGTACGTATACAACATACGTACTATAGAGTATAGACCAGTAATTATTGTATATATATTCAATAATTAAAAAAGTTTTATTGGCCATTTCGCACATACCTACATTAAAATTGTTCAGTATTATTAAAAAAAAATAATAGCCATATGAAATAGTCACGAGGTTCACCGGGAGCCGTCTACTGGTATAATAGAGTTTATTGACTACCACAAACACATTATATAATACGAATACCTAATACTTAATGAATATAGTTCATGGCAAAGTTGCGATGAACGCGAAGATGATGCCTAGCAAAGGACACAAGGGAACGTGACTGCCCCGACAGATAAGAAGACATCCTGCAGAGCGGCGGACTCCGATCGGCTCTCCAACCGGATGACAGGCACGTAAATTCATGGGCGGTGGCCTCCGGCCGGCTCGAGAAGTCAGGAAGAGGTCCAGGAAATGCTTAATACAAAATGTACAATTTTGAAAATGTATGAATGGGGGGTAAGTCGGGGAGCTGTCCCGTCTACCCACACGTATGTATATATTATATTCATATTGATATAGTCAATAAACGATGGCGGCGCCTCGGACGCATTGAGAAAGCAGTTCCCGCGGCGTCGTTGGTTAAAAATGAAAAAAAAAGTTCATGGCAAAATTACATTCTTAATTGATATTTTTAAAACCAAAAGCAATATGTTATTAATATTATCTAGATATGATGTGACTATATTTTTTGGTTAATGTCCAAATACTACACTAAATAGCATATCAGTCCCTATTTGAAAGAAACCACATTTTATTTTAATGAAACACATCTGTTTATCTAGTGATGCCGTGATGACATATTTATTCGTTATTGATATGCAAAAACTAGGAGTTAAAAAATATAAACGAAATAATCAAGTAAGAATGTTATTATAAACACAATAAACACATACTAACGCATACTATCAAATTTCTTTAATAATAATATAACATAGAAATTAGTCTTTGATATTCAAACCAAATATTTTAATTTCCATCTATCCGTATTATATTAAAATATAAAAACCTATTAATATCTATCTGTTAGTAATTTTACTGTTTTTATATTTTATTTAAACATTAAATTATTTATTAAGTTAACCATAAATAACGCCAATAATAATGAAATAAAATTAATTTTACTGTAAATTCATAATAATATATTTTAAATATATATAAACATATTAAACATTAATCATCGTAATTAGTATTAGTTATTTTTAAAGTTTATCTAATAATTTAATATTTTTTTTTTTATCACTCTTGTTTAAGGAAATGGTATGAATCGATATCTGCGGACTGCGATTAGTTATGATGAACTGGAACATTATAATTTGAATAACTGCAGTCTACAATAATGTATTCGGTGATTAAATTGAAAAAATTATAAAATCTCAAATTTCCATAAAAATTTAAAACTGGTGATTTTGAACACGTAAAACTCTGTAATATCGCAGAGCATAGAAAAAATATTCAATATGATATATCTGCTATGAATAAAAATTCAAAAATAATAGCTTACTGTTACTCACCTATAATTATATTTATAAAAAATTGGGCCCATAAACGTATTCACTAGGTTAATTTGTCTTTTAGCTCAGAATAATGAGGTAGATTATTGTTATTAAATAGCAACTACGTACTAAATGTTATTGATTATAATTTATAATTAGGTATTTTTTAAGTTCATAATATTTCTGACTCTTCTTCTCCCTCCAACAAGTATATTATATGGCATAGAAACATTATAGACACATAGGTAAATATTATTTATTATTATTATAACTATAACTAAATGAAACCATAACAACTGTAACTTACAGGATGTAAGATATTATAACGTACTATATTAATTTATAACGAATACATTTATCATTGAAAGTTCATTAAAAATTTAAAAACAAAAATTGTATGGTAACAAACATTTATTTTAAAACAAAAATAATTCTTTGACAAAATCGGAAACATTTGAATTTAAAACGTTTTTAATCTCTGAATAAAGCGCTACAGCGTATCAGTATACACTACGTATACATAGAAAGTTCATTAAAATATTTCACTGTTTACTTGAAACTAGTTTTTGCGTAGGTTTAAGTCTCGGAGAAACTAAAACTGAGGAAATTGAATTTATTGTACCATATAAATTTTAATATTTTATAGATAAAGTTTATAATATAAAATGAAACACAAAATTGAAAATGTTTAATCTACAGATTTAGTGCGTATGAACATATATTAAAGCTTTTAACCAATTAAAAAAGGTACTGAAATAGAGCACACGATAATAAATATTCATAACCTTTATTTTATGGTTTTATATATGTATATAGTATATACCACATTATTTGTTCATAACTTAAAATAAATTTATAATATATTGTATTATATTGAATTAGTTTAAGTTGTTCATAATATTAATTACTGATAACTGATAATCATTACCTAATAAATATTGTGATTTGTGAATAATTTAATTTTTTTTCGAAAATTGATCAGTATAGCAGTTTTTTAATCACGTATAGTAATTATCTAATATATTATGTATTAGCGTAAGTAGATCTACTCAGTTTATTTTAAAATTTATGTACTGTTGACTTTTAAAGAAAAATAATTTATAGTTAGAAACAAAAATCCCATAAAATGTTTACATCATACTTAACGAAGTCCAATGACATGGCATTTGAGAGGAGTAGGAAGCTTTGGCCAAAATCCAAAATTTCATTCAAGATTGTGTGCCTCATAAGATTAAATCGGACCATACATGGTGACGATATGAACATTATTTGGATATTTATACTTGCTTATATTTACTTGTGGGGACTAATTATATATACGTCATACATCGTTAGGCGTTCATTAAGTTGTTATCAAGTTAATCAACCGTAAGTTCCTGTGTATAGTATATACATATTTTATTCAATAGTCTAGCATACATTTCGTACTCATTAAAATAATGTTATGCTAATGTACTCATACATTATTAAAATATTTGTAGTAATGAAATATAACGCAAGATTAGTGATTAGGAAGTATCTGACTTAGGTACCTATAATATGTTTATCACACATCTAAATATAGGTTGATAGTTTGAAAAAATAATATTTTGTTAATCTTTGATACAATTAATGAATGTTTGATTAATAGGTCGATGTCCAATATGTGTAAACAATGCCATCTCATTTATTTGTTTTGTCATATTTAATCAAATTTAAATAAAACATAATGTGAGAAATAGACTTCACTTTGTAGTCGAAAACACTTTTCAATTTGAATAGTAAAAAATATTGCATAAGATTACTAGTCATTCAGCTAGTATATATACTACGCAGTAGTAATTTAATTAGAACTTAAAAGTGAGCCAGTGTTTAATTTGTTTTTAGCAAAATTGAAGATTGCTGAAACACTCTAAAAAAAACTGTGATTATTTACGCCTAGTACGACAATTTTACATACCTATAAACATATAATTGTTATATATTTAAAAATACCATGGAGGTAGTTTTGCTGTATATCTGGGGTCGAGTATACTTCATCATTAAGTAGTTATTCATTTTGTAATGGATGTGAAAGAATTGAATTCAAAAATATATCATTGTATACAAATAAATGATTATGAGCGGTGATTGTCAAACTATATCTGTGAAATATTTAAATTTTATTATAAAATATATAGCATTCTATAATTATAACGGGCTTGTAGTTAATCTTATTTTTGACAAAAAAAAAAATCGCTTATTATATTATTTATATTCTATAACAATTATTATGATATAGTACTAGTTATCTGCTATTATCTGTTATCAATATCGTTCATGGTATAAATAGCTTACAATAATACATAATACTTTGAAAGTTATATTCTGCATGGTTAATAATAATAATACCAATACACATAGTTGCTAAGCTTTCAAATTGCTTTAAGTAATATTTTTAAATTTCAAAAAATAAGAAAAATTGTTATTTTTCATTTAAATAAATATGGAATGTATTTGTCTCTTAAATAGGTACCAAACAGATTTAACACTAGCATAGACAATCTACCAAATCCCAACTCAGACCACTCTCCAGTACTTTTCTCACCCTCGATACCACTCCACTAAAAAGACAAAAAAATCCATCACTAATCAACGGGATAATAAACTGGAAAAAATTCCAATTGACACTAGCCATAACGACATTAACTTAAATGTTAGCTTAAAATCCTCAAACGAACTTGAGGAATAAATTCAGCATTTAACATCACTAATACAAAACGCAGAATGGTCCAAAAAGTCATAATAACAATCAAAAGAATTTCTTACTGTTTGTCTATTTAAGATCTCTTATTGTTCAAAAATGTCGAGCTAGAACAACTTGGCATAGAACAAAATATCCCACTGATAAAACTAACTATAAAAACTTATGCACTCTACTTAAAAGACAAATGGCCAAACAATGCTCTGAAGACTTCACTAAATAAACCGGTCTCCTCTCTGAAAAAGACAGTTCTGCACTGTGGAAAACAGCCAGGGAAATTTTAAAAATTAAAACAATATAATTTCCAATTAAAAAATCTGACGGTAGTCGTGCAATAAATGACAAAGAAAAAGCAGAAACACACAGACAACATCTCTCCGAAGTCTTTAGCCTTAATAATTTAATATAAATATATTATAAAAAACAAACCTATAGATAATACTTCATCATACAGGCCTATTACTTATTAGCTTGTTACATTTCTTTCCAAAACTTGTCGAAAAATTAATATTGATCAGAATTTATTCAATCATCAAGGAAAAAAAACTAACTCCTGACACACAATTTGAACTTAGAGAATATTAATAAACTATCCACCAAAAATACCGTCTGGCTTATATACTATCGCCTGCTACCTAGAAAAGAAACTTTACACCTCACAGCAGTGTTTCTTGAAATTTCACAAGCGTTCGACAAAGTCTGAATTAAAATCCTTTCTATCCCCGTCATACTACCTATTCTTTAAATCATATTTAAGCGAGCGACACTTATTTGTCAGATCAGGAATAGAATTCTCCAGTATCTCTCCAACCTCAGCTGGCGTTCATCAAAGCGTAGTTGCATCTCCAACTCTATTTAACTTGTACTTGGCAGATCAGTGCACCAATCCGAATACTCAAATTTCCGAATACGCCGACGACAAAGTAATATACTCCTCCCACACCGACCCGAGCTTAGTTTCAACCTCTTTCCAAAACCACCTGAATGACCTATCACATTGGTACTCTTACTGGCGTGTCAAAATAAATGAAAGCAAATCTGTACACACTACCTTTGCACTCCGTCACAGCCAACCTGCCCCAGTATATATAAACAACAAACCTATACCAAATTCCGACATATCCAAATATCTAGGTCTAACTTTCGACAAACGTCTAATGTCGGCTAAACACATTCATACAACAAAAATAAAATTATACAAATGACTCTACTCTCTCAGAGGCTCTCAGATCCATCCTTGATAAGTTCTCAAAACTATCCCTCAGAACCAAAATTCACATCTACAATCTCCTCCTTACGCCAATATGATTATACGGTATACAGGTACCTATGGGGCACTGCCAAAAAATCGAATACTCAAAAAATACAAATGTGTTCCAATCTAAAATTCTCAGACTCATAATCATAACCAATTCTCTTACTTATATCTCTAATCACACCCTTCATACTGATCTCCATATTCCTAAAGTCACTGAAACAGCAAAGCTATTTTACTCTAAATTCAGAAATCACCTTCATAATCACACTAACCTTCATGTTAAAAAGTTACTATCCATCTCCATTCCTGGAGAACCTTCTAGAAGACTCAAGCGACAATGTTCTCGAGATCTTATAAATTAAAAAAAAAATTAAAAAATCCTAAACAATTTGTAAATTGACGCCGATGTGCCTTCGTTGGTTGGTTCTCCCCTCAAGACATTTAAGCTAATACTTATATATAATTTAAAAAAACATAATTTATGTTTATTGTATTTTTTTTTATGTACAGATTGTATAAAATCTAGATTGAAAATAATAATAAAAAAAATAAATATCAAATATCGTGAAAATTTTAACTTAAAATATTTAAAAAAAAATTGTATGTACATATATATAAGCTAATATATTTTTGAGATTTCTAGTTGTTATGAAAATAATAATTTTGCATTAAATTGTCCAGCTATAGCAATTGCTATTTAAAATTTTATAGAGTAATAAATGTGCAATATCGCTTCGCTTATAATTTAAAAGTAATATAAGTTTTGTATATAAATATTAATTAATCAAACAAACAAACAATATAATTAATCTTTTTGGCACTCCATAATTTTTATAGGTACCTAGTATAAAGTTTGCGTTAATATAATTTTATATATGGATTAATAGCTCTAATTTTTTGAAGAATGTATATAATGTTACGGTATGTTAGACACGTTGAATGGTATGAAGAAAAATCAATAGTTTTTATTTGACTGAACGTGAACGTTAAAATTATTATCGACCCAAGTTCCAAACGTTTTACCTACTAGCTGGCAGCTACCTTTTATAACACCATTGACGACCTTTGCCCCTCCCTACGCATATTCAAGAAAAACACATATTTTCTCAAAAAATTAAATTATTTGAAATACTTTTAATTTAACATTACCTAATACCCATTGATACAAAATTAGTTTAAATTAACTATTTTTAAATACACTATGTAAATACATCTAATACGAAATTCTAAATTCTAAATTATACATTGCATATACACACACTGCATTCTAAAGTATGTGGTGTTCATAGTTATAATATTATAGATATTAGATAGATATGTATAAGGCAGGTACTCTTATTGTAACTTTGAAAGTATAACTGTTCTATATAATTACTTCGTGGTCTGAGGAGTTCAATAAACTAGTTTTACTTTTTCAGATCGACTGTGGCAGTGATGTATAACCAGCTATGTATATCCATGCATCACCGCTATACATGTATAGTTTTGTGAGAACCTTGTAAGACCATAAGAGAAACAATGCAACATAAGCCAAGAGCACAATAATGTCTGGTTCGTAAACCAATTTTAAGCGAATATATCACTATAGAAGTCCCTACCTACAATCGTTTGATATAATATGGTCGAGTCTCGTATGTTGCAGTCATCATATTATACAACATTGCGGTAGATCAGTGACAGTGTACGATAGAATAATATAAAACTTCACAGTTAGGTATGATAATTAAAATGTGTGGGAATATATATATAATGCATTTGTATGTCAACGTGGCAACGCTGTAATAAAAAAAAAAAAAATGGTAAAAACATTAAAAACGTAGGTAAACACGATCGTATTTTGACACAACCATGTAGTCGATAACAACGACAGTTTGCAAATCTAATAACCTATTTAGCATTATAAACAGTATTAATATTTATCGTTCATAATATATAAGAACTATGAATTCCATTATATTCGTTACATCAATATGTATAGGTATTAATAGTAGGTATACATTATAATCATTCTATAGTATATACTTAAGGACATGATTTGACAAATCACCAACAATGATTTAGGTATCCACCAATTTAAACACAAGATATTAATGTATTTCTAAGATGAAAATGTTTAAAAAAATAGGTTCAAAGTAGTACTTAATTGTATTTTTGTAATATTTTTAAAAATGATTGAAACATTAATACATTAAGTACATAATTCATATTTTTATATTTTTGTTTAAATGATCTACATATATAGTATTTATTATTAGATATCGGATATCACTAGTGCAGATTAGATGCTTCAATGATAAATAAATAAAATATTTTTTTATTTTCTAATTTCCCATATTTGAAAATTCGTATTACCGTGTTTGTCTATTTGTCTACTAGTTAATTCATTCAGAAATTATTTATAAAAGTTATTTCCAACTTTTTACATAACAAAAAAAAAAAAAAAACGCTACTTCATGCATATTATCTAAAATGATAAAGTCAGCAGTACCTACCAGAGTGTCGTATAATTTGATACATCAAAGACTCAATGGTCTCTGGTCTTTATAACGTGATTTTATGTAAATAATATCCTAGGATTTTGTATAAAGTGCATGTGGTCAAGTGACCAACTTTGTCATTATTTATATCATTTATTAGCTTACTCAACACTTGAGAAACTCTGCCTCGATATATTTTCCTAAATTAAAGGTTATTGTAAATTAATTTTCGATAAATAGATTGTAGGGCGTAGGTACATGATTTTCTGTTGAATAGAATACTGAAATGAATGATCAATATTCAGTAGAATCCAATTTATATCCCTTGGATTTTTGATTAACTTCCTCTAAAGCTGTAAGTCTGTGGTCTTGTAAGTTGTAAAATTCAGTTTGAACTACTAAAATGTATACTAGAAATTGAACAATAGGTATCTAAGCTCGTAAGCTCTAAAGACTTTCTTCTATAAAAATCATATTTTGTGTAAATAGGTACTTTATTAATGATTTAATACTTAACTGATATTTTTTTTTGGTATAAATAAATGACAAAGTTATTCTCCCACTAAAATTTATTTTGATTAATTGACTTACCTATTCTTACTTTAACTTTTAAGTTTAAAAATCTAAATTTATTTTTGATAATGTTTTGTCTAAGTAATATGAATAGATGATACTATAGGTAAGTAATAAATTATAATATATAATATACCTAATATAAGATTGAAATATATAATTTTAATCTAGATTAGACATTAAAAAAGCAGGTAAGTCGTGGATGTCACTCTGCTGTACAGTAGGTTACAAGTGGGTTACTGTAATGGATGGAATTAAATTTGAATCCAATGATATTATATCATTGTATACGAAAAAGGATGCTGAGTGGAGACGGTTTATCTGTCTGGGATATATTATAGATTATTAAACATTTTCAAATCATAGATACTAACCTTAGTAAAAAGTCGCTCAAATGTTTTGAAAATTTTACGATGTCTAGGTAAGGCTAATGTAAGTAAACAACCCAAATTTTTACGGATGTTTTAACCGAATTACAACAAAAAACTCTCAAAATTAAAATGTCTATAAATAGCTCAAAAAATGGCTAGAACTTTCTGAACTTTAAACCGTAAGGAACAAAATCTAAAATACAACAAAGAAGATCTTTTGTCATTTTTAATTTGAAGTAATATTTCTGGTAGAAAATGTCGCCCGTAATTATTTAATATTATAAAATCGTGAAATCGTACGTTTTTTCTCCTTTAACCACTTTTATTTCAAATACCGTTTCGAAAATCGAAAAATGACCTGTTTACAGTACCAGCTCAAAAACATTACCTTTCAAAAAAGATGCTACAATTGATACTTTTGAGCAAGTTCAGATGGATAAAAAGTGTTTACAGAATAAAGAAGAAAAAGAAATAAACATTATTGTAAAACCAAAATATAAAATTTATAAACCTTAAAATGTGTATTTACCTATTCTAAAAATAAATATTACAATGAATGAATGAAATATAAATAATGTATAGTCGTAACATAACAGCATAAATTATAAATTCACGGCAATTATTTAAATTTCATTACGGGGTTTTCCTTTTTGTCCATACAGCAATATTTTATATGGATAATTCGATACCTTTTTTGTTAAGTAAAACATAATATTTATAATGTTGAATATATTTTACTTCTATATGTACAAAATGTTCATGTATAATTCTTTTTGAGTAACGAATTGTGATTACAATTTTGTTGGTATTATTTGAGATAATGATAGTGACCGTTTTCGATTTATTATGCCTTTTTCTTAAAGGAAAAGAAAAACTATAGAACCGTGAAAACATTTTAAGAAATCTCAGTAATTGTTGTTTTAAGTTTTTTAACTACTAATAATTCTGATTAGACACGAATGCGAATACACGATAATTTGTCGCTTTTTAATTTACAATTAATAATATAAAAGACCATTAACCTGTGTGTCACCTATAAAGTTATCGAAGCGAGAAGAGTTCACAACCTATGTCCATATTTTTTTCATTTAAATTATTAAATGTTTACTATTTGAATATAATGAGCAGATAATGAAATAAGGAATAATATCAAACATAAATTTAAAAAAATTATGTTTATACGATTTTTCTTTAAAAAAAATGATGATCTGAGGTGTAACTATAACTGACATAGTTCCTGAAAAACATAAATTTAACTTTCTAAACATCATATTATGTTACCTACTCCTTGAATTAAAGTGCATTTTACTATTTAATTTCTATTTTGTTATCTTTGTTGAGTGGCTTTTAAGTGATAGAAATAGTATTAAATTCATGAGTCATTTTCCTGTTTAGATTAATTATTACGTATTGTTATTAAAATACGAACTATAATTAATTAGTAAATATTTACATAAATATCAGAGCTATGGTGGGATACAAATATAAAAACTACATAAAATATTAATTTTCTACTCACTTGCAAGTTGCAGTACTCGATAATAATATTTTAACTGAACAGAAAATTGAAATCTGAAATTTATTATTAATCGGAAAATTCGATCTCATAAACTTAGCAGCATAATCATAACAGATATTATTTATGAAATATATGCAACAAATTTGTTGATAACTTGTTAGAAATTGTTGGACGTAATTTTTGCTATTATAATTTTAGACAGATTTTGATAATTTTCAATACTTTCGGAGTGGTCCGACACTGTTCAACAATTTAACCTAGACATTTTTTATAAGCTTGAAATTTATATGAGTATACGATAAATATATATATATATATACATCGTTGATGGTACCACAAAAGTTTCTAAAGCTTTAATGGGGCAAAAGAAAGTCTAACAATGTCTGGCAGTAATCCAATAAATTGTTGTATGCTTTTCATAATACTATTATGGTTGTGCTGTTAACTTTATGACGGTAGAAAATTCTCATTACATACCCTGTTGTAACACTATATAATATGAATTTCAAAAAATAAAAATTTACTAACGGCGTGGTTATTGTAGATAAATTTCGTACAAACTCTTATATTTTCAAAATACAAAATTCTATAAGATACAATATATTAATCAAATGTTGTGAGCACTGAGCAGGTATGGAAAGGAAATAAACAATAATTTTCAATGTTTAAAAAAAAACGCCCTAATACCTAATAAAAATAATATATTTTAATCATCTGGTGTGGGGTAAGGTGTTCACTGTCATAAACATATTAAGTGATTGTTTAAAGTACACAGACTAAAGAATCAAACACTACATACCATATAATATATAAATTAAGTGAAGCCTTACAACCCAATCAAATATTAATGTTATAACTTCGTAAAGGAAATCAAATTATACAACTTAATATAAGCTTAAATTAAAATGTAAACCACATATTGTGTATTAATAACTAATGGCTAAATGCTGATGTTTTTATGTGCTGCAATAAAAAATAAAAAATAATATCTAAATAAGTTATAATATAATTTTGAATAATTATAAATATGAAAAATAATTTATATAATAATATATTATTCAACATTTCTGAAATTGTTTTTTTTTTTAGGGGGAACCCGTGGCAACGTGAGCCATTGGGTGTAGGGTGGTACTGTAGGGGTTATTTTTGTACAATTTGCTTATAGGTTTTTAAGTTGATAGGGTTGTAAACTTGTAACACGTGGTAGAATATGTGGTTACCCATCCGGGAACTAGCAAATGCGGCCGGTACGTACAGTTTGAGCATTTCCACTGTTGGGCCTACGACCACACCTCTCCAGGCCACATTGAAATTGTTATACTGCAGTAAATTGTAAATACATTACTTAGTTAGAACTCCCTCCAGGCTCCGGCCTATTTTATATATACTATATAATAATTAATATTATCAGATAAAAAAGCATATATTTTAATTTATATTTTATGCTGTATATTTACTTGTGTTCAAACATCTTAAACCTACAGCGTAACGGCTGTAGGTACTCATATAATATTATACCACGGTCATACTATGAAAAATGGGTAATATAGGTAGTAATATGGGTATTACTTATTTAGTGCTCCGCATTAGTATCTGATCATGACAATATAAGCGTCAGGATTCTAACTTTTTACGCTAAAAATATTAAAATATGTGCATACACAATGTGTACTACATATATATGTGTTTGTATGACTTAGGTATGTATATATTTGTATAAATATATGTTTGTATGCATGTATGTATGTATGTATGTAAGTATGTATGTATATGTATGTATGTATGTATGTTTGTATGTATGTATCTATGTATGTATGCATGTATGTATGTATGTATGTATGTATATATGAACGTATGTATGAATGTATGTATGTATATATGTATACATGTATGTAATGTAGTATGCAATTATTATTTTTATTTTTAATAATTTAAAAAAATATTCTGTATCTTGTTTTTTTTTAAGAACAATTATTTTTATTTATAAATTACCTGAAAATATTTATCATTAATATACTAATTAAATTCATTATAAAAACAGTTATCCATAAAATAGATACGTTCAATATATAGAGCCATAATATAGAGCTTCTAAAAACTATTTGAGTTCATAAAATTCTAAGATTTTAAATAGATATATTCGTATATGGTGTAATATAATAATTATAGCCAAATAAATTGTTAGTGTTTGATTTGGAAAAAATATAAGCACCAGTTATTACTATACATAGTATATCTAAGTTATCGAATTAATAGCGGCAGTGTACCTAGCTTTGTGAAATAATTCGATCGATATGGACAATAAATTCGTATGTGGCAGGTTGGGATTTGGTATATTTTCGAACATGGTTCAAACTACTCTCTACATTTTCTTGATATAACTGAGAGTAGTTTGATATTTTCATCAAATTGGTCTAGTATTTTTTGAGTATGTATAGGTACTTTCAAAACATTAATTTAACTTGGTATACCAAATACTCGATAAAGTATATTGAAGTATTTAATGATACCAATAAATATTGGCAATAATGAAACTCATAAAAAATAATTTTACGAATTTTGGATTCAAAACTATTGAATCAATTGAAAATAAACCACAAAAAATCAAAAAGGCATTTATAAGTAAAAATATAAAGAATAATAAATCCATTTTCTTAGATATTAGATGAAACACTTTTTTTTATATAAAAATAATTTTTCTATTGTTATAAAAAAAGCTTTTGTCACCAAATTCGAACGAATGAATTACTATATCAACATTCAACAGTTTAGGCTAACTTTCCAATTTAATTATATATTTTACATCGACTATATTTGACCTAATTATATAAAAATAAAATACCAATCGAAACCATAAAAATAATATGAAAGATTGATTCTACTTGACTGTAATGAGATGTGTAAGAAATCAATGCACATTTTGAATTGAATTTATAAAAGTTGTTATTTATAATCAAAACAAATTAGTAATAATGATTAATGAATACTGGTTAAAAAAACAAATTTATCATTTATTTTTATTCTACAAAACTCATAACTCAGTGGTTTTGATAAATAATAATTAACATTTAATCCTAGGTACTTTTTTTTATGGTATACAATCTATACAAATTACTTTTAATTATTAATATTATTATTATATAAATTTATTCCTTATAGTTTATATGAATGTATTGTTAATATGATTAAATATTAATTTAGATAAAAATATATCAAACTACTTCATATTATAGAGATATTTCAAATAAATATAGGTAAATGCAGTAAGGTACCCTCTATAACATAACCTATCCTAGGTGGCTAGGTACGCTATTACGTCGGTACTTATCAAATAAAAACACAAACTAATGTATGCTATTGGACACAAAAATATTTTGTTTTCATTATTACTTTGATCCATAATCAAAAATCTAAATATCATATTCAATGAATGAAATCTTCTATTCATCCTTAAAAATGATACTCAGGTTATACAGTTTTCTAATAATTAATATACTTATACATAAGTATACTACTATCTGTCTACCTAACCAATAAAAAACTGAAAAATTGTAAATTTCATTGTAAATGTGGGTATCTATAACACTTTATATGATTAAGTTTTGGAATTTTCGTAAGATAATCCAAATTCCAGTACGTGTTTGACCACTGTCCGATTCACACGTGTATTATCTTATCACGTTTCATGTTAATATATAGTAGTAGTATAGCTTCCAATAGTAGTTGAACAGTATTATCTCCAATGTATACATGTATTATACTATTTTATTTCGATACACCTCACTGCCATAAAATACGCACTCATTTTAGGTAATATATTATACGTCAGAAATGGACTAATCAAAATCAGTACACTCAGATGAACTCGAATGAATTGTGGATGAGGGCAAACATTTTTTTTTTTTTTAATTAGAATTTAAAATCATAAAATTAAATTCAAAACCCAATTAAATTTATTGATTTTTCAAAAAAATTATACAATATTCAATATTGTTATATTTTTCTATAATAGTTCAATTATATCCTATCAATTTTTTTTTAAATAATATTATTTTTATTTGTAATACTTAGGGAACCTATGTATAAATATTGAATATACATCTGATTATACGTTATTGTCGGTGATCTTATTATTTTAATCTTTTCTATAATATTTTTCGGTTTTGTTTATTTTATTTAATCATGGTCCGCAGTCCACCAATGTAGTTGGATCACGATATGGTGTGACTGGTGTGTTCTATACAGAATGTAACAGAAAGGCCTGATAAATAAAATAATAAAATAAATATTAGTAGAATGTATGACAAAAATTATGTAAATTAAATGTTTTATAAATATTTAAAAAAAATATCCTCATGTTAGAAAACTTCCAAAAAGATTTTGAAAAAAAATTATTACGTATAAATTTAAAAATATATACTAGGTACCTACTTGATTTTAATAAACGTCTGCCTATCAGAATTTACCTAACTAGGTTTACAAATTTAACTGTTTTAAATTTTCTTATTTTTGTTATTAAAGAAAAATGTCGTTAAATATTTATTATTATATTAAAACAAAAGTTATTTCATTTGTCAGGTCTTTCTGTTACACCCTGTATAGCCTACAGTAGACCAATATGTCAATATTTACAACTCATATACAATCTAAAAAAAATATGATGTAGGTATTATGTTATGTGAGAAATTATACGGTTTGGACTCATTTGAACAGTTTACACCTTGGCATTTACCCATTAATAAGCTATTGCGTATTTTTTATACATTTAAACGGCAAATTTAATGATGGCGATTATTTGGGAAATGCATTTAAATTTTATCTTGTTCATTTATTCAAGTTCAAGTTAATTTTATTTTGTATGAATTCGTTCATTTAGGTCTTAACATAACCTTTAGATTTTGAGTGGAGCGATAGATGTATGTTTTATTTTTTGTGTTAGTCATCCTCTTTGGAAACAATTAACATTTAACCTTCAGGCTTCAAAATTAACACTGGTTTCTGGTGTACATTGAATTTGGTTAGTACTTAGATGGGTAAAGAGTAGTAGGTTCCAAGTATTTTTCAAAATAATCTGGAAAACTCAGAATTTTTACTCAAAATTCATTTCTGGCTGGCTAATCTTGTTTTTTGTTGTAATAAAAAAGGAATAACTATTATAGTCTTGGAAATGTTCACAGAATATTTATACTATGATTTAATAGACAGAACACAGAAGATATAATTTTCAAAATATTTTGGTTCTCTATGCACCATCTATACCTACCCTTTTTATTTTTGTAAAAACTGTCTTTCCGCTGTAGACAATTACGCCCTAAAAGCCTAAACAGTTGTTTGAAAACATATTTTTAATGCATTATTAAATATTTCAAAATTGCCTAATGTTTCCGCAATATTTAAATAAAATAAGTAAATGACTATAGTCCATAAAAATTAATCATTGTGATTTAAACATAAACTTCCCTGTAATACTAGTAGCTTAACCTTTTCAAATACACACGGAGTTTCAGTACTTGGTAATCTACCTATCTGGGCGCCGCTAAATTTAATGATACAATAATTGTTTATAATGATAGTTTCTCCGTAAGTAGTTGTACCGAAATTAAAATTTATCTAATTTATACAGTTATTTTTCAATAAGTATAGGTATCTACATAACTAATTACTTATAGTGAAATTATTACAGAATTTATGAATAAAAAAATGTATTTTGTAGTTACAAAATGCATAACATTTTTAATTTAAACACCGAAGACTAGAGAATTTAATACAAAATTTCACTCTAGTTTTTGTTTAAATAACCACAAACATAATATATAATAATCACACCGTTTTACGGTACCTACATTGGTATTAAACTAAAAGTTATTTTATAATAGCCGTTAATATTATATAAAATAATATTTCTATGCGATAAGTTTTTGATGAAAATACTCATAACAACTCATAAAAAAATAATAAAAATATAACTCATAACAATATTAATACATACAGCGTGTCCAACAATAAAGGTAGCACGAAATATTTCAAACAGATGCCACCGAATTTCATTCAGGAAATTTTTACTGAACATTATTAAAGAACTTTATTTTTTAATTTTATTTTAATGCGTGTCAGCAAACAAAAATTAATAAAAAAGAAACTTTGACAGTTTTTTCCATCTTAAAAATTAACTTATTGAGAGTGAATTTAAGTTTTGATTTATAAAAATATTGACTGATCGACAGTTTCCGATCAAAATCGCTTATATTGATTCAACCATTGAATTAAATTTATCACATCAATTACAAATATTAAAAAATAACGACCTACTCAGTAACGAAGGAAACTATAATTAAGAGGTCGTCTGCACACACCCGTGTGTGTTTTTCATCTTAAAAACGTGCAATATAGTAAATTTTTAATTTACAGATCTAGTTTTAGGTTGTTAGCTTTAATATTAGAGTGAATTGACCTATTATAAGACAAAAAGGACAAAAATAAGATTAGTAAGAACATTATCTGTGTTCTCTAGTTGAATTTTTACAATATTTAAATTTTAAGTGAGTTATGAAGATTTTTTAATTCTTAAAAACTAATATATCATACACAAGCAACAAGATAATACATTTATATAAGGTATAAAAGGTTTTCAACTACCTATAAGGTTGGTAGAGTCGAAAGCATTGTAAAACCACTCTAATATATTTAAGGTAACAACTCTTATTTGCTAACGCACATGTTAGTTCCTATGTTATGCGTTACTAATACGAAGATAAAACGTGTGGGTACGACGATATTCTTAGTAGGTATGCATATTATACTTTCATTCTTTTAATTAAAATGTAATTATTATTATAGTTTATTATATATATATATATATATATAATTTAATATAAAATATATTATACGAATATACATTATACAAATATAATATACATATTATGATATAATAATAATTAATTTTACTAAACTTACTATTAGTAAGTATATAGGAAATGTAAAATTTATCTAATAAGTATAATTTAGTAGTACATACAATGCCGACAAATTTAAAAGACTGATTTTAGTCCTTAACTTGTCCAACTATAAAGTACCTACATGTAATCACATCCTCTGATTTAAATTGGTAGATAAATAAGAATTATGTACTGATGTACTATGTAGGTATGTTGTTATTACAATGTAGGTTTACTTATTTATTATTTGCATAACTATTGACTTGATAATTTATTAAAAAGGCCTGTTAGGACTGATAAAAAAACTAACTAAAAAATTTTAACAGGTAAATATTTTTATTTGTTTGAATTCGTTACATTTAAATAAAATAGGCAGTATGTATGATGAAATTTGTTTTTGTGTACCTAGTACCTCTACCTACCGGATTCGAGTTCCAACGAAATGAATGACGTTCATAAACGCAGTAAACACACGTTCATTTCAAACACAGAAAATTGTTTTTCTTATTTGTTTGTTTCTTTTAAATTGCAATTATATGAATATTATACATTTATTGATAAATATTATGATGAACATTACAAAAATATTGTCTTATTAAGCTATATTTTTTATAATTGAAATATTTAGATCTAAACCCGGGTTAAGATCTCTAAAGGCTCAAGGACCAGTATACATTGTTTTAGACCCCTATTAATAGGGTGAAATAACATAATCCTGTGCTCCTGTTCTTATCTATGTTTGAAGATTTTAATTACAGATAGGTACATGGTGTACCAGTACCACTGTACCGTCTGTACTTGCATATAAATTTGTGATACACTACTTTCTGCAGTTGAGAAATAATACCAGTTATATCATTATTTTACCTTTATACCTTTATAATTTTGTTATTTTTGTATAAGCTTTAGAACAAAACTGTTTATATTTTGATTTGTTTCACTTTTACTATTCTCTGCTGCATTTAGGTTTTTTTTTTAGTTTCAGATTTTGAAATCAATAGGTTTATAAATGTATCATTTTTTAAATATTTAAATAGTCTTATTTACCTATCTGCTCTGTCCTTTAAACCATAAGCCTGTATAATAGTAGTAAATAGTGTGACGCATATAATATAATGATTGATATCATAATA
Source organism: Diuraphis noxia (assembly GCF_037042655.1). NCBI lineage: Eukaryota > Metazoa > Arthropoda > Insecta > Hemiptera > Aphididae > Diuraphis > Diuraphis noxia. The sequence continues at coordinate 90,706,984 of NW_028301711.1, read as the reverse complement.
TAAATTACATATTATTATAGATATTAGATAATATTATATTAATATTTAATATAGTACTAATGTACTTTAATAGTAGAATTAGTAGATAATTAATTGAAATTAAACCAAATCGTTTTTGTTATTTCTATTTTTTATAACTATTAGTTAGATATCTACGTAGGTAGTGTTATAAAAATAATAAATAGGTATTAAAGTACTATACAATGCATCATGCAATGTCAATAAAAAATAAACAAACGTTATAAGAATAATACTTGCAAATATAAAATGGAATTCAGATTGAATGACATAAAGCGTTTATTAATATCCATATGGCTTCATCCAGCTCGATAGTAAAAAATAAAATAGAGAAGGAAAAGCACAGGCACTCGATGAGAGTGCTAGTTTCCAGATTTCTAAATAACTATACACAAATCGATAAAAAAAAAATTATAATCTATATACATAGGTACTCGTGCATGATCCACAGTCCACAGACGGCACAGACTACAGTTGATATACCTTTTAAATAATTTAAGCCTGGCAGATACTTCAGGTTACCTGAATCAGGTAGGTATATTACACTTTACACAAATTACTTATAAGAGCCTATCAGACAGTTTTGTTAATGAAATATTGTATCCACTTGTTATATTTCGCTAGTTTATGTACTATGCGTTAATTTTTGTCAAATATTAAATCATCATTAAATCAACGTGTTGCCGTATCGGGTTTCTTCGTGTGAACGCACGTGACGACCACGTTTTTTTTTGTGTTCACGTATCCCTTACAAGATTACACCTACTCAGTTTTCATAACTATTAGAATTGGCCCCCACAAGACGGCTATTGTATTTCTCTACAGTTTGTTAGCAATACAATTATTTTGATCATCATATTTCATTCAAAGTGTTCGACGTCACCTCACCGGAAAATCACGATTTCGTGTAGCCCGTATATATTATACGCAAGTCGTATATAATGTAAGTCACGATAAAACAAAATTTCTATTATTTATATCGCTAATAAGATAGATCTAGGTATTAGGATTGCAAATGTCAAATGTTCGAACTTATTCGCATCGTATATTTTAAACTATTCCTTCGTCATACAACATTGCTGTGCACAGCAATAATCGATTCCTATAAAGGTTATTATCCTACGAAATCACTGGTTGTTACATGGTTTATGACTTAGATAGAGATATATGAAATATTTTCAGTATTTGTATTGTTGGGATTGCCGAGGGGTGAAGGGTAAAGGGGTCTTGAGTAACTCATATAATTTAGTTCCATTATTTTTTCCAAATTAGAACGTAATGTGCTTTAATTTACTTAATTTAATATTAGTTAAACAATTACAAAATTACAAATATTTTATATATAAAAAAAACCGATCACAAAAATTGTGTAAATAATTGATATTTGATACAGATGAAATACATGATTATTAATTATTATGTAATAATTACGTTTAATAATTAGGTATAAGATGATAAACTGATAAGTAACTATGATTTACAACATTGTAACAATGTAAAAAGTCGAAAATATTAATTAAAAGAATATTTTTATTTTATCTGAAAAAACAAGAAGATAATAAATTATAAATTCAAAATTTTCTCATTTACATAGTTCATCAAACAAAGAAAGAGGACGCTATACCACCGCTTGTGATGTTCAGTGTTGTCTCCATTTGCTCACGCATAATATAAAATATTTTACTTTCAGAAGAGTACGTTTTAGTGTTTTACTGATTTGTTTTTAATATTAAAATGAATCGACTTATTATCAAAAATAAAGTTACCTAAGAAGATTATAATTCAATGTCGTGCATATAGGCTTTTTTTATAGTGAGTTTCTTAATTTTGAGACAATAGTCTGAGCATTTTTAAATTGTGAATTTTATCTATTTAGACAAGGGCGTATTTTAGGGTGGCGAAGGGGGCGAACGCCCCCCCCCCCCTGAATCCGTATTAAAGAAATCGATTATAATATGTGAAATATATAGTTACAATTTTTTAATATGGTTAATTGTATAACGAATATTGAGTTATCAATTTTGATTTTCTCTAAAAATGTTTGTTATAAAATATGAATTAGTGATAAGAAAAATAACAGTTAGATAGTTGGTTGTATAAGAATATATAGTATCATTTATAGTTTATATAATGATATATTAAGATATTACTTGTTACATTAAGTTTATTCAAATATATAAACTACAATTTAAAATTCATAAATGAACCTATAAAACTTAAATTTTATTTTATGCATGCTGCACATTTTAAAATGGATGGTCTATAATATTTTAATTGCTTATATTTAATTATAGCTTAATAATTTTATTTGAGTACAATCATATATAATGCATACATACATAATATCCACTTAAACAATAATAATAAATAGTTTATATTTTGAGCCAAAAAAGTATATATTGATAACTTTGCTTTATGGCTTATGAATGATGCTTATTGCTTGTAGGTATTGCTTATAACTCATGTCTCATAGGTTAAAAACTTGGCTGAGGAATCAAATGGGCCAACAAAGACTGACCAGTTTGTTTTTAATGAATATCCATCAAGAATCAAGATATATTTAGTGTATGTATGTAAATAAAATAATTGATCGTTTTTCAAAAAAAAAAAAAAAGAAATCTTGATTTTGTAATTTAATAAATATATATAATTGTAAACTTTGTTTGTTAATTCTTTAAAAATCTTTCTGATAAAATATATCAACAGGATATTAGTTATACCTATGATATTAATAGGTATGTTAATTTGCAAAAATTTAAAAAAGTACATATTTTAACAATTACGAAAATAAAGTGTAGTAGTATGTTTTGGCAACACGGAAAAAATTATTACATAATATTATTTGATATCGTATAATAATTATTCATATGGAAGACCAGATACTTATACACAATATCCACAGAGTTCTATTATTATAATTATAATTATAATTATTTTATTATCACATAATAACATGATTTGAGATAGTTGTTATATCATAAATCGTAGTTAATACCGTTATTATTGTATATTATAATTATATCCATTTCACGACCACGCATTTTTACTTGTAAAATTTGAGCTTGAATTAAAGAAAAAAAAAGTCCCCCCCACCCCCCTAGAAGTTAGTCTAAATACGCCTCTGTATTTAGATTATTTGGAATGATATTTAGGTATCTATTCTTGTATAAATTATTTCTCTTTGGTAGTTAAACAACAATATTTCCGGTACAAACACCCGGTGCATTAAATTACTCTCGAAGGGCGGCCCCCTTTTCGGCCACAGTCCCTTTTCGTTCAGTAGTTTTTTTAGTAACATCATAACTATAAACTGTTTTATAACATATTAAATTAATCGAATAAATATTAATATAGTCTTACAATACTAATAAAATATGAATTCATGAATATGTTGAGAATTAAGGTTTCCTAATACAATATAGTTGAATAAAAATTTATATAATTTTATGATACCTATATAATAATAATTTTGATTGAAAAAATATGAGTTCGTTGAAAGTCAAGTAATCATAGTATTATTTTTATTTTTGGTACACAAAACATTTTGATACTACACTATAACTGATTCGGTCGCGTTTTACTATATACAAAACTAACAAGGATAATACTGATTTGTCATTATTTCCAAAAAACCAACAATGAACGAAATTAAACTTACGTTTAAGAGTGCAAACTATAAAAAAAAGTAAAATTTTTCAAACAAAAACTAATTGTTAATTTATGCGACTAAGCTAATAATATGTAAAACTGTAGGCACTGGCCGAAAGGGTAAGGATAATTTTTTGACCGAAAAGGGAAGGGTACATTTCGGCCGAAAACGGTGACGCCCATCTAGTAGATGTATTTATCATATGGTTTATCTTTCATATGATTTACATCGCATAGAATTTGGAACTGATTTTAGACATTTTAGACAAAAAAAAATATATACTCATTTTACACAACTCCGGACCTCCGCTGTTTTTTAAGTGTATTAATTAGCTAGAGACACAAAATTTCTTTTGTATCATCAAAATACTTCAACTATTTCTTTTACAAGTCAAGCACTGATAACACTGCTTAACTAGAATACATATAGATGAATTATTTATATTTATATGGGTAGGTAATAGGTAGTAGGTAGTACTCACTAGTAGCAGGGATGCTTGCACAGACTAGAAGTTCGAATGGTGAAAAAAATTTAAGCTTCTTCACCACATCTCCAATTGTAATTTAAATAGGTTACAATATATACAGAGTGTAAAGCGAGGATTTACCCATTGCGATATCTCACGAAATAATGAAGATACAGAAATTCTGGTTTTGTTATAAAAGTTACAGGAATAAGAACTACAACTATTTTATTTTTTAACTTATTTTTTTATTTAATTAGTTTCAAAAAAATTAAAGATAGCAATTTTGCAGGGTTTATTTTTCTGAAAATATCGACGTTTCTAAATTGTATTTTATTAATTTTTTGATTTTTAATATTTTTTCTAAATAAAATATGATTATAACTAGGCACACTGAAATCGTTCGGCCGGCCGTACGAGCATGTGCGCTGCGCGACATTTCAGATGTTTGATAACACTACGGTGTTAAATAATTTGTAATTTTTCTCAAAATTAAAAAAAAAAATCAAAACCATATTCATATTTAATTCACATAAAAAAAAATATTAATATATAATAAAATAACAAATAAAAAGATATTTCGTAACTTGATACCAATACTATTTATTTATTTATGTGGTAAAAAATTATAATAAATGAAGATAAGATCTTAATTTGTTTCAGACTATAGAAATTGTTTTTCAATAGTTTAAGTGATGATGGTGGTTTAGCGTAATGCACTGATTAGCGCTGCTAAAGAATATTTTATATCTATAAAACAAGTTATATTTTTTTATTAAAAACAAATTATGTGGAATGAAAATATACTTAGGTAATGTAGTTTGCTAATTATTTTTTGATTTTGCTATTTACTTTCTTACGATTTTCTTAAAAAAAAATTCCTATTCACTTCATTAAAAGTTCAGTTTTTGTATTTTAGACTAAAAATGTATCAAATAAATGACGTAATTATCTATGTCGTATTAAAAACAAAATCATCTCTTGCTTCGCTTGAAATTTAACATATACCTATTTGTTAATATAGTTTTTGTTTAACTTAGATACCTTAGTTGTTATATTTATGAGATGTAATAAGATAACATATGTCCTGAAATCAAGTATTAACCAAACCATATAATGCATACCTTTATTTTGTAGGTTTTCTATGTGATATAAATATTCATAATACATTATAGTGCACACTACCCTGTGCCACTATTAAAATATAAATAACAAAAAAAAAAAAAAAATTAATAGTGTATCTTTTGCTTGAGTAAAATATAAATTAGCATAAAAGAGGTAATTAATTGTACTCGTATTTAATTGTGAAAATTAGAACTTCAATATCTAGTTTTTTTTTTAAGGATTTATGATTTTCATTTTCATTTTCGTGTCATTATATTATTCCCATTTCCTATTTGACCTATCAGAACACGCAGTATAGTGTCCAACTGCACAACGAAGTCTACTTCTGTCACAGCCATGAAAATTGATTACACCTCGTAATTTGTATACATTTTTTCTTGTGGTAATAACAACGTTGGTATTATTTAATCATGCACCTGAAGAGCTCGAGTTATTTTCGATACATCCACAGAAAACTATTGTAACACGCTATTACGTACGCTGTAAAAGCATCTCATAACACTACCTATATATAGCCGGATTCAAGCCTTTAAGGTATGAAAATGTGAAATATTGATCATACATTTTCGCACGGCAGGTTATTAATACGTTTATGTGAAAAAGTTAGCATACTATTTTAAGTATTTAATCACGAACAAACTTGTATTTTACTGCGAAAAAAGTATAACTTATTACATCATTAGTACATTTTCTAGCCTTTCTATCCCCTACAGATCTTCAGATATGACATTATCCTTACGTATTTTGATCAAGTAAATTCTAGATTAGGAAAAATGTATGCTAAGATTATAATACTAAGGATTGTAGTTGCTATTTATATTTTAACACCGGCACAGTGATTAAATGAGTGAATAGGATATATTATGTCTTTCTAAGAAAATAATTAGAAAATAAATAGCAAAATCAAAAAATAATTAGCAAACTACATTACCTATTTGTTTTCAACCCATATAAATTTGTTTTTAATGAAAAAAAAGCGGGTTATTGGATGTCATTGCTCTGTTGTACTGTGAGTTACTGTAATGGATGGTATTAAACTTAAATTCAATAATATAATATCATTGTATAAGTACGAAAAATAATTCTGAGTGGAGATAGATTGTTATATGTATTATGTTAATTATTTGTTACTATTAAAAAAAAAAAAATGTGGATACCTATGAAATAAATTTCAAATTAATCAAATCAGATTCATTATGTACCCAACTCACTCAGTCATTCATAGACTCATAGTAGGTAGTTATATACGATTTATTATAAAGTATAAATATAAGTTATTAACGACATTAAATATTAGAATATTAAAGTATAAAGTATACCCTAGAAATTTAAGTACCCACGAATAATATTCTTAAATTACAACAACGTAACTAAAAATTTTATTTATTTTTTTTATTTTTTTTTTATTATTTAATATGTAATTTCATCCAAATTCAACTTAAAATAACTATAAAAAAAAACTGACTAAGTGATTCTGGTATAAAAAAAATGAATAATAATTTAAATTTTGTACTTGAGGAGTGGGGCATTCCCAACCAATTTATTAGGGCCGTGGTGCACGGTGTCAAACGACCGAACGACGACGACGTCGATACCGGACAAATTTTGGCGTGGCTTTACGCAATGCACTCATGACGTGACGCACACGTCATTTATTCGGTAGCTCTCAACGTGTCAGGAATACATTTTTAAAGTACATTAAACCTTACTAACATGTACCGCTGTACATATAACCTTTAATAATTGTTGTTTGTCATTACATGATAGGTAGCCAAATGGTTTTTAATTTCTTACGCTGACTATCTTAATGATTATCATGATAACCTACTAATATTATTATTAAATTGTTAACATTTACGATGCTCTAATGTTTTTATGCATGGCAAATAAAAAAAACATCTCAGTAGGGACTAGGGGCGTATGCATCATTCTCCGCGGGTGTCTCCATCTCTGAGTAGTTTATACTAATTATAGACGAATGAATTAATGATATTTGTTTTTTTTATTTTTATGTTTCTAATATTTAGTATCTGTTTCTAAAACTTATAATTATTGAACATTATAAAATTAATACGATTTTGCATATTGTTTTTAATTAGTTAACGAAATACCGGCGTATCATATGTATAGTAGATAGACAGTAGTGAACGATTACACCTATTATCGATGTAAAATTCCATTTCAGTATATTCAACATTTTATTTAGGAAACGTCAGTTGTTTTTTTTTACTATTGAAATTTGATTAAGCAATATATACATTTATACGTTGTTGTTATTTTTTATCCGAGAGTAAATCAAATTAACACGTTTTAATTAACATATTGTATAATAATAATATTATGTTGTGTTATATTATTCATTATTGAGTAACAATCTGGCGCTCGTGTGGTAAAGGAACTGTCTATTATTATGTGTGTTTACGTACATCAATTTACATCATTTGAACTTCTTGACCATTGATTATTATTTTTGGACGTTTGCGAGCGGAGGTTAAAGATTAATTTTCCTATAAGTACTTGCGTCCAACCATCTTTATATAATGAAAACACTCGTCAATTAAGTTGATATCAGTGAACCTATTGAATTGTTGTTGGTTCTTACTTCTTGTTTATCAAATTATGTATATAGCAGGTCGTAACACGAAGGATATAGATTATTATCACATATAGGTTTAACATAATAATAAAAAAAAATTACTATACAGATATACAAAAATATGCATAGGTACCTACGCATAATTATCATTTAATATTTAAATGTATTGCGTCAGGGTGCACTTTCCATTATTAAATATAGTTATTTACCTTTTAAATAGAACTTTATTTATCATAAACGAGTAACAATTAAACAATGTATATTGTATACATTTAGCTAAATATATATATAGTTAATACTGATTTTATTTTAAGCTATTTTAATATAGTAATATTCCAATCAATAATAAATGAAAATAAAAACTTTATTTGAAACTTCTATTTTTATTCTAAATAGTAAAATAAATTTGGATTTTAATCGGAGCATATTGTAATAATTATTTATTAGGTTATGTTTTAAGACATGTTTTGATTTTTGCAGGTTTCAGTATTAGCCATTAGATAAAAAAAATAAATATAATATTAATAGTGTATATAGTATATACTATACTGTAAGTCTGTAACGGGTTTTTTAAAAACTATTTAATTAAGACATATACGTTGACTTTATTTTGAATATTTATTTTTAGTGATTTCGTTATTATTCAGAAAATAATTATTTCTAGGGGCTTTACTTTAATTACGTGACTAAAAATTGTATAAACGTGATATAATTCTTAAATATTTGATAATTTATCATACCTATATTTTTATAAATGAAGAAAAATTTAATGTTTTTCCAAAATATGAATTGTACATTTGAAGTTTGAACTTTCAAAGACTTACGAGTTAGAACTTATAAATCTTAAATAAAATTAAAAACTTAATAACTAATAATTTTATAACGTACCTATAGGCTTTATGACCATATTATGTGATTAATTAACTATATGTCTATATCTTTATAGTAGTATGAGTTTTAATGAAAAATCAGAATTCAATCAAGAATTTATTAATTTCGTGAATATTTTTTTAGTAGAATATATAATCTCGAGTGCCTATATATATGACGTTATATTATAAATAAATATAAGATTAAGTTTACTATGTTCAAACTATCTCTAAAACATCTTGAAAGGTTTAAATAACATTTTGTTTTTAATAATAAAATTACTAATTTTTAGACTTTATTTTAGAATACGATGTGAATATATTATGATTGGGTAATTTTCAGATCTCTTTTAATACCAACAATTTATGGTCTGTTTTGGGGTATATAAGTCATAGATGAAGTATAGTGTCATATAGCTTCCCCTCTCGTGTATGCCACTGCAACTCTTACTGCTCCATATACAACGGCGGTAACGTCTGAATGAATAATTATATTGTGTTTTACAATTATTTACAAAATGCAGGTAGATACCAAAATTTCTGGGGCCTAGACAACCACCTGCCATAGAAAACACGTCTTATCATATATGCTTACAACAACAATAACAATGTATATAAAATCAGCAAGATCGCCAAGATCTAATACAATTTAAAAACATTTAGTAATAATCACGATACCAGCATACCGCCAAGCACTCGAGCAATTTTTCCAACTTTTAGCAACGTCTGCACTCCACCGTAATTCAAGTGTTCGTTTTGATATAATTAAATGGTAAGTGTTGACTGGTAAAAAATATACCATAAGTAGGATTGGATTCTACTCCTTAGTAAATGGACTATACTATGGTAACATACTAACATTGAATAGCGGTATGCCACTTACTAACCGTTAGATAAAAGCGATTCAGAAAATCACATCGCTAAATTTTTTACCCAGAAATCACGGTTCAGGGAGTAGTATCTGTCTTTAGCTCATTTACAAAATAAATCTATCAAATAATTGAGTGTTTATCGTCAATTTTTAGAAATTGAAATTTTTTTTAAGAAAAATACACGGAATGTTTGAACGAATCTAAAATGTTTTTAGCGATGGTTAGATTTAAAAAAAATCTATATATATTCTACTTTTTTGATGCATTGAAGGTCATATTTAGTTATATAGGACATAACTACTATACTTATTTATTTTAAACAAAAAAATTCAACGCTTTATTGAAGAATGTCATAACATATTAACATATCTTACATATCATCATCATATTATATTTAACGAAGTTTATAATTATTTAATATTTGTGATAGTGTAGTATAGGCAATTTAGCCTACATAGGTATGAACATAACAAACTTTTTATGTAGATTGTAAAATCATAAGATACGGTGAATCATATTTTATTTTTTCGGTAGACACTTGTTGTTTTCCACGCAGTAGGTATAGTAGATAGCAGATCCCGTCGTATTACACGAATGATGTCCATAGAAATGATATTATGCGCCCCTGAACATCGTATAACGACAATATTTGCGTATCGTATAATTCATATTCATATTATCATACTTCATACTTGACATACCTGCACAATAGTCAATAATAATATACTGCAGACACGTTCTTTCGTCTCATCATGAATACTTTATATTTTATAATAGTATTATACCTATCTACAATTTAAATACAAAATAATATTATTATTAAAATTGCAGCAACGAAAAGGTTTTACGACACGCGTCATCGTCGTCATGCGACGTTCTGTAATTATTTAATGACAAAATTACATATTATTCTATGATCCCTCGTGGCTTGTACAATATAGCGGACACGTTGACAATTTCTGTGCGCCAATATTTTATTATTAGAGTAGAGCGGTTGCGATTTCTAGACGACGAACCGTCCAATCTCCCGACCTACGCGGAAGCCAAGCAAGCGTAACAACACCAGCGCAAAGACAGTTGTAGTACACCCATGATGATTTCGTAGTTAGAACAGACGAGATTTCGGAAATCATTTCGAGGTGACCGCCGCCGTCGCGGTCTGTGGCACGCGGCATGTACAACAGGCACACACGATAGTAATATTATTATTATTAAACATGAACCGTACTACCGAACCTGACGGAGTGATGACGACCACCGCTCACCGAGTTCAATCGACCTCGGTTTTTCGACCTTAATATAATACAGCGGATGTGATGGCTAGGCGTGCGTGTCGTGATGTCGATGCGAAACGAGTACGCGCTCGCGAATCATTCGTATTGTGTATAAAATATTTAATACCTACATATATATTTTAAATAATATTATAGTACTAAGGTATACTTGTACAATACCAGTAATACAACGGACACAAAACACCGGCCCGGTGGTGTACTGCCGAAGTGGTATATACAATGATAATATTATTGTGTTACCATACCTACATTTTTTTCGATCAACCGACGACCCCGTACCACCTGTGTTTATGAATTATGATATTGTGCGATAAACTATAAGCGGTCATCTGATGGAAAGGTGATTGGAGGCTGAGCCCCCTCTCCCCCCCCCAAATGGAATTGTATGTACGTCCGTGAACCTTGTACAAATAATAATCAAAGCGAAGGACGCTTCACTACGCTAGCCCTTCCCCTTCAAAAAACAAAAAAAAATTCAATCAAATTTCCAGCCGTATAATTTACATGGGTACACACCGAATCATTGGAGCAATCGAACAAAATGTGTTCGTTTGTCGTCTGTCTTTTAACAGCCATTCAGACATCGAGATCAAACTCTACAAACGATAATTACTTTCACAATAAGCCTACATAGGTAGGTCCATAATCATTGTTAGGCACTGTAGGTATCGAAATATATCGCGTGGCGAAAAAACCCAAACGCACGTTTGGCAGACGCGGAATGACGTAAAGACGTAAACTAATTACAATTTATAATTGGTCACGAATTCTTACACTAAAGCAGATAAGGAATTTGTGTCATCAAACGAATCTCATTTCGAAATTTTCTTGGTCGGAAAATTGTCACGGATTTATGAATAATATATTATAATATGTATGACTTTTATCATTGGTATATATCACCTACAAACGTCAATATAAATGGTTTGCAATTTCTATGCCTATTACGGACATTTTTACATCCGACAACACGGTGGGACCAGCTTCAGTTATTGGCTATATGCTTATTTTATATTCGTGTTTTATTCAGATCTTCTAATCTAATGCAATTCACAACGGCGTCCGCGTGGATATCGCGGCGTGTTATCACTTATCAACTATAGGTATCATAGACATAACGTTTCGTTGGCCTCGGATGACGTCAACGCGACAAGACTTTCGGCACAAACGAGGCTATCGCACGGTCGCCGCAGCTGGCCCGAGTGCTCGAAGCTCGAGCCGGGACGCAGCGGTAGGCATACAACGTCCGCGGTGCAATTTTTTCGACAACACGGCGGCGTGCAGCGATAAACTGAATAAACTAATAAATAAAATGATTACACTTCTATCCGCCGTCATTCGTGACTCGTGTCTCGCATGTACCTGCCCTCCTATAATACAGTTCATACCTACAACAACACCGTCTAGTGCGAGCACGCACGATTTTTATAATTAGGTATGCATAAACAAATAATGACGATTTCCCGGCAAGCACATACTACGAGAATAGTACGGGAGGGACGCACTCCTCGTCGATATCACTGTTATAAGTACAAAAATAACAATAATAATAACTGTAAAGTCGAGCATGGCGTCAACGCGGTGGAGAGAAACAATATCATTATTCGAAATAATATTCATCGGAATAATAATGGTGTGGGTATATCGGGTGTAAGCACCGGTGCAAGCCATAGACAAGACTTACATCCAGCTTTTTTAAATGATGCGCATTAATACCGCTGTCGAGGCGAGTATTGCGCTGCACAGTCGGTACGGGAAAACCGCGTGGTAAAAAATAAAAATGAGCCGATGGTCGACACGCGGGAGCGCCGTCGGCAAATGGGAATCGTCAACCGACACGAAAATACGGGAATCGCGAGGGGTACCAGCGACTGCGGAGGAAACGCGATGATAAAGTAATCCGTGTAAATGATACGGGTCCACGAACGGGCCTAGCCAGCTGCTCAGCGGACGACGGCGCGGTGGTCGTGCGGAGGGGAATTTACATCCGCGGGGCCTGTTGAGCGGGTAGCGGTCGTCGGGTCCTTTACAGTATTATTATTATTTAACATTATCGTCATCTCGTGCGGCGTCTGGTCCTGGTGGCTGGTGCACGAGTGATCGCACGCACTCACTGCCTCAATGGCGCGCCACCGATCCGCCCACCGACCGCGACTGCCGCAGCCGACTGTCGCGCGCTCTCCCGTCGTGCGATTGCGAGTGCGGTGAACGTAAGCGCTTAGGAGCTCGGAGAGTGTGTCGTGTACTATTATTATTATTATTATTATTGTGCTGCACTGACTGGCGACTGCCTAGTGCGCGCTCTCACACAATAGCGGACGATGTGAGGGCAAGAAAGACAGGAAAAAAAATACAAGCGAAAAGCAATTTTTTCGTTCAAATTTTTTTTCCCTTCACTTCCCGTCACCGCCGCCGCCGCCACCGCTCGTTTAGTGTGCGTGTGCGTGTGTGTGTACGTGCGTGTGCTTGTGGAAAACTGCCGTCGCCGCACTTTTGCCTGGGGGGGCCTCCTATCGCCAAAGGAAACGCGAAGACCGACGACAACTATAGCACAACACACTACCCCGACGGAGCCACCGATACTCATCTCAGCAGGCAATCGTGGCACAGCGAGGACATCATCTACTCGACCATACACATCCACCGTCGTGTCGATCAGGTCTGGTCGTCTCGTCTCACCTTCACCACGTCAGGGCGACTTCACTATCTACCGGCCGGACATCCTGTCCATCAAGCAGCCAACTCTCTGCTACAGCAGTCATTATCGTACTCACTTTCTGCAGTCCAGTCTTTCATTTTGAAATGCCACTGTCGTCGGACTGCCATCGCGTTCTTTGCGACGCACTGCCAATGTCGGCGTCATTGCTGTAATATACACCGTCGTGTTTTTGGTGAGTGTTCTTTAGATGTATAGTTGTATAGGTCAATGAAGGTATGTATAATATTTCCACCTAGTTCTGTCAGTGCATTTGTAATCCTAAGTCAGACACTTTGTATTCAATTTTCATGGATTTGTTTTTTCATAGGTCAGCTTTACAGCACAACTTTTGGTTAATTCTCAGTAAATCTTTTTCTTTTAACCTAAACAATATTTAATTTTATTAATTAATAGTGGGTAGTTATAAAACTGTTTGTTTAAAATGTAAGCAACAGTAATTACAAATATTACAACGATTCATTTTTTTTTTTTTTTAAATAGGTATTGATAAATATTTTATTATTTTATGGAGTTGATGTTCACCGTAGTTTATTTTGAGATTTCTTTTGTACTTACTGCCAAATAAAGTAATAATATAATTGCTCACATTTTATAGTAATGAGTGCCTATCTTAAATAAATTTAATATTCATATTTTTTTCAATATTAATACAATTGAGTAAGTGAGTTCATTCCTAAATAGGAATATCTCATTTCACTTCGGTATCTAATGTTTCATTTACATAATTTATTAATCCATCAGATTGAAGTATGAATTAAAAATATTCTGGATGGTAGGTATAAAGATTGACAGGGTAGAATTATTCGTTATAAGTAAAAGTATTTTGATAGATAGATACCTAAACCTTCTCAGCTTATAAATTTGATATTATATAAATAAACTAAATTTTTCTATTATTTTGTTTTCAATTATTTACAAGCTGTCTGCTTAATACATTAGAAAAAGTTGTAAAAACTATTCATAGGTTTATTAACTGAATAATAATTTACTCTGTAATTTACTTAAATTTTTCTCAATATTTTATACTTGCTTGTGTTAGATAGGTAGTGTGTAGAGGTACTTAACATTTCTATCATAGGTACATATTAATTTTTACATCATTATTATTTTGTTTATTATCTTATTTCAGTACCTACCTATTTAAATTTAAATTTGTGATATTTATATAGGTGGTTAATTATACATTGAAATTTGTTAAAACAAGAGATAAGAATTTGTTATCATACATTCTGAGTTCAGAGTATTAACTTTTAACTACCAATTCATATATAACCCTATGTAGGTATTGATTTTGATCAATATTGTGTATTGTAGATATTTTATAGATTATTTGGACCTGAATATTATATATCAATTAATCAATAAAGTACCTACCCAAGTTATTTATGTCACGTATACACTATTGTACCTATTTAATATGTTGCTACTTTGTACTTAGTATCAGAATCAATTTTCCTTTGAATAATTTTTGTTAACATAGCACGGTTTAATAGGTATGTATGAGTATATTAAAATTATATCTGTCAATAAAAATAATATTAAATGACTGTCTAGATTTTTTTACTGGAAATAATTTTTTTTTTTAATTAAATACGCTGAACTTTATGATAGGTACCTTCATGTTTTTAATTATAAGTATACTTAAATTGTTGTATAAAATACATTCTAAATTTATGAATTTCCAATTAAATACAAGTAGATAAAATGTACAGGCTATTGACTACCTATTACCATTTAACAATGATTATAAATACTAGTATTTATAATCAATACTATTATCTATTGATTATAAATCTTCCTATAATATTATTTACTAACTGAATTTTATATATGTTTTTGCTATTCAGCAAATGCGAAATTGTATAGGTACCTATTATTTTATTATAGAATATAAATTGTGGTAGATTTGTATTCATTAATTACTTAATATTTTATTTAGGTAGTTATGTGTTGACAATTAAAAAATATATTAAGTTATTTTGAAAAATTATATAAATAAGATGAATAAATATTTTTGTAATTTTTATTTATAATTTCCAGGTGGAGTAAGATATTTTCTTATTTTCAACAACATACTTGTAAAAACTATGTCATTTGTTTTTTAATATGGCTATGGTAACATTCATAAGTCATGAAATTTTTGTGTACCTATGTGTAATATTATAAAAAGTAATTAACAATGGATAATAGAAGATCTTGGAAGGGACAACTGTCACTGAAGGAGTCTGAACATCGCCGATATTCAGATTCAGAAGAACACAAGAGTAAAAAATCAGTGTCAAATAATTCAGGTAAGAATTATAATTTTATTAAATTAATTTTGTAATTTTAAATTAAGAACATTTTATCAGAATTGTATATCTATATTAAATCTTTTTTTTTATAAATTTAATTTTTACTTTCAAAATTAAATATTTGTATTGAACCCTAAAAGAGTATTACTTAGACATTTAGTTTACCTTTTAATGAAGTAAAACGGTTGAAAATATTATTTTTCTTTTAAAATATAATTACAATTTTTCCATACTGTCAGGAAGTAAAAAAAAAACAAACCATGTATCATTATATCAATTGATTGCCTATATAGTTTAAGTGTATTTTATAAAATTATTGAAATATTTAAACTTAGTATGTCTTGATCAAAATAAATTAGGTATGACACAATTTTAATTATTCAGTAACAAAATATTCTAAAATAATTTGAATATAATAATAAGTACAATCATAATAAACAGTGTTGGTTATGTTATGTTATAAGTTACAAAATAAAATAACTAACTAGATTACTTGTTAGTTACTCAAGTACAAAAGTAGTGCCCAATGTTACAATGTTGCAATTTTTATTGTACAAATATCTACAGCTACACTAAAGTGCTTTTCAATAGAAGTACTTGAAGGGAGTAACATATTAAACTTCATAACAATTCGTTTAATCATAAGTAAACTGCTTAAAATTTTTAAATTGACTTTATAAACTGTATTATAACATCACCATTGGGTTGATCAGAAACTTATTCTTCATTAAAGATAAAACTCGAGATAAAATCATAGGCTATAATCAATGTTTATAATTATAGTCAGTTAAATTGAAAATAATATTAACCCAAAATCGTTTATTTATATAATTATATTAGATTATACTGGAAAAATGTTATAATTACATAAATTATTAATATAATTAAATGTTCTGATGTAGATTTGAGTGGAAAGACTGCCGCGAAGTAGCATCACAATATATCCCCCCCCCCCGAAAAAAAATTTAATTTATAAAATAACACATTCTTCTACTAAGTTACTGCTAAATAATTAACATAGTTACTCTTGCGTTACCCAAAAATTATAATAACAAAGTTACTATGTTACCATGTTACTGAAAAGTGTAACTATGATACAGTTATGACTTTATGAGTAATATACATTGCGTTATTACCCAACACTGATAATAAATTATAATATGTTAAAATCATAAAAATCTAAAATAAATAATACATACAATTATTTTTTAAACAAGTAGGCATAAGCTAAAGTAATTAAAAACCATTTTAGAAACTTTACCAATCATATTATTAATTTATTTTATTTTATTATTATAAATATATATACAAATATAAATTATTTGTCATAAAATGTACCTATAATTGTAAAATCCAAATAAAACCATACATTTTTTAAATCTAATAACGATGAGTAATTAATTTCATTCATATTGGGATGCAGTAGTTGAATTATAGTCTATAGATATCAGCAGGATAAGATTTGATTGATTGATTTATTAAAAGTTTTTTATTTTATATTTTGTTTTATAATTAGGAATATACAAAACAATTTTTTTGTACTTTTTTTTAAAATTATAACCTTTATAAGTACAATAGTTCCAGTTTAAAGTTATTTAGTCTTCAGTGTAATAAGAAGGGCCTGTAAAAACTTGTTGAGAATTATTAAATGACCAAAATGTTGTTTTCATAAAATAAAAATTAAATATTTATGAATTGACCGAAGTTGCCTTATAATTTTTTAGATCTTAAAAGTTCTAATTAACTTAAACTGTGATGAATTTCAACTGTATTCACTTAAAATTACAACATATTTTTAGAATTAATGACTGAGATTAATTTGCTTGGAATTAAAACTATTTTAACTACAGAAAAAGAAAGGTTTTAGTGATTTTAATCGTAATATAGTCATTATGAGGAAAAGTATTATTCACAATCATGGTTTCATTACCTCAGATTCACCTCATTCTTCATAAAGGTATTATAAATATTCAAAATAGTCCTACAATGATGTTTGATGTAGGTATTGTTCTTAAAATAATTTTTATACTATAAAAGAGTAATTATTATGTTTAATTTTTTGAATCAATATGGTAATTTAAGCTGAAAAAATAAATTTAAGTATTTAATTAAAGTTTTAAATTACTTAAAGTATTAAAGTTTTTCATGGTTTACATAATTTATAATTTTTTTTTATATCCCTATGTATAACATAAATTGATAGATGTATACAAATTATTTAGGTAGTTTAGGTTCATGTACTTTATATATAATTTATTTTTAATTACAACAAAATTATCATTCCAATATTAAAAAATCAATCATATTTTACTTAAATATATGATAATATTATTTAATATTACATTTAAAAATAGTGGGAGTAATTTATAGTTGTATGTGATTAGTTTGCCTATTATTTTGTTATGTTAAATTTGAATGACCTTCAAAAGATACTTTTATATTTTTATTTAATTATATGTTTACATTATTATAATATTTTTGATTCGTAGTCCCATGTGCTTATATTACAATGTAGCTTGAGTAATGAGTTTAAAGATTTTGTAGTTGTATGGAACAATGCCAATTTGATTTTGATGTCCCTTATTTAAATAATTTATAAAATTGCTTGTGGGTAGTAGTAACTAGTGACTTTAGTGCAGAATGTTATAAATATTTTAACCACGCAAATTCATTTAAAGCCATTTTAGTTCATAACATTGTATTAGCATATTTTAAATTTTAAATATGAAACTTATATTATGTTATATTTTAAAATAAAATAAAATAAAATAAGAATTAAGAATCTAACATTAAACAGAATGTAACGAGTTTAATGTGAATCAATTTTTACATAAAATGACCTTGATCCATAAACAATATTAATAAATAAAAGTGGTTTTAAACTTTTAACATCTCGAAAAAATTTGTAAAATAGAATAATATTTAATTTAATATTGTTCTTACATTTTTTTAAATTATGAAAATATATTTTATGAAACAAAAATTAAATTTGCATTTCTTCAATTCTAATATATTATGTTTACAGTTATAGTAGTACTAATTTTATCAGTTGCTTTAAATTTTGTAAATTATCTTATAACATTATCAATATCCATTACCTATTTAAATTAAAATCTATTTGTTCCAATGTACTGTGAACAGATTTAAATGTATACTATGGTCTATGAGTATAAAAACTATTTTTGACTATAACATTTGTATATAATTATTTAATTTATTATCAATTCAACAACTTAAATTATTTTCAAGGAAATTTTGTAGTATAGTATGTATTGACTGTTTTATAGATTTTAATAAATTATTTTTTCAAGAATAATGTACAATTGAACAATATATTAAAACATAAGTGTGATATAATTTTAATTTGATAGATTAAGGGCACACCTTATAGATCCAGAGTTGATGTTTAAGAGGACGTGATACCCGATTGTGTTGTCTCCATGTTACAAGTGCATAACATAATAAATTTTATGCTCAGCAGATCACGTTTAGCTCTGTTAGTTTAAAAATTAGAGCAAAACGAGTGAATAGAGTGTTTTTATAAAATTTGATGTTAACAACATTATCTGTGTTTGTATGTGGGTTTTTTTTTAAAGATAGTTCAATTTTTTAGCAAGTTATGTGTATATAAAAAAGCATGAATTAAAAATGCTCATAACTCACTTAAAAATTAAGTTATCGTAAAAAACTCACATACCAACACAGATAATGTTCTTACCATCAAGTTTCATAATAGGTCAATTTACTCTAATTTTTAAACTAATGGAGTTGAAAGTGATCTGCTAAGAGTACATTTGTTATGTTACGCACTTTTAAGATGGAGAAATAAAATATGTGTGTAGCGCCTCTTAATTATTTTAATTGAATAATAATTATGTAAATATTTGGCATTGTGTCAAAAATAAAACCCTAAAAAATATCATCTTAATTCGTTTTGTATTACAATCAAATTTTGGTTAATCTTTTAACTTTTTGAATGTTAATAAATCAATAATAATTTTCATTATTTTGGATTTATTTATAAATTTAAATTTCATTCTAAGCCGTTAGCACCAAAAATATTTCTATTATATTATATTGTAGTTTGTTGACTTCTAATATTAAAATCTATATTTAACCTTTGCTAATAATTATCAGTCTTTAACCTATTTGAATCTTACCTGATTCACAGATTTAGTCTTGTTATTTTTTATAGGTTGTATATTATTTTGATTAAGCTCATCTGCTTATGAAATATGTGCATCGTGTTATCGATTTGTAATCAATAAGCTTAATTATTATTTAATAATGAATTACATTTTATAGTGATATTTTAATCTTTGATTTGATATTCATTATCCATGTAGGTATACTGCAATTATTAATATAATCAGCTGTTGATTTGACTATATTTACTATTTAATATTTAGTTAATTATTTAATAATTTTAAATATTCAGTCTCAATGTATATTATTATAAATGATAAAAATGTATGTAATTGTTTATAAATACCCTTCTAAAATTATCATAATTTTATAGTACTAATTTCATACTTCTAAATTTTGTAATTAAGTTATTCATATTATATAATACACGAGGTAATAAATTAGGTGCGCAGTTTATCAATTTTCCTATCAAAATCAGATTTATCTTTAGATCCATTTAAAAGTTTCTTAGCTTTACTGTCATCGTTAGGTATTACTAAATTTAGTTTATTAATTTAAAATAAAAAGATTTTTCTTTAAAACAAATATTCTCAGCAAAAACAATAGTCTTTCAAAAGCTATAAATATTAACATAGAAAATTCATATTTTTAATACTAATAAATTCAAAGTTTTTAGCTTATATTTTATTTTATTTTTTAGTAAACGAGGTTAAAATATTTGTTCAAATAAAAATTGTATTATAATTTTCCTTCTTAGAATTTGACACCAAATTTTTAGATATATCATATTGTCCTTACATACATTTTTACAAAATATTTATAAATTTATCAAATGTGTATTATAAACATTGGGTTTATCTCATACTTCATAGTATCTATTAGCACTATCAGATTTAGAAAATTTAACGCTAGGGGCTAATAAAAAATGCAATGCTCCTTATGTAGTTAAAGGGATGGAGTTATTACATTTTGGCTAACTATTAAATTTATCAATTTTTATGGAACATTATATGTTACTCAAGTATAGTTAACACAATATAGACTAATATTTTAGAATTATTTGATTATTTTCTGTTTTAAAATATTTTGCAAAACAAATATTGTTGTTTACACTTTCATAAAATAAAAAGTAAGGTTTTAGTAGATTGTAGATTGATGTAAAGTGTAGTCCTAGTTTCAAAAATTGTTTATCTTTTGATTTATGGATGAAAGATACTGAGTTTATTTTATGTTTATTGCCTTAGATATTTCATTGTTCATTAGATTTTAATTGTGTTAAACACATTATTACTACGCCAGAACATTTTTATGAATTTAAGATGAATATTTTTTTACTTAAAAATAAACTATTTTTAATTCTTTATTTCCTTTATTTTTAATTGATTAATTTCAATTTTCTTGTTCATATATATTTTAATATGTTATTTAATTCTAATTAAAAAACTTGAAGTTTGTTTTTCATCACATGATACATTCAAGAATGTATATAATAGTAGTTAAATACTACTGTATGAAATTGACTTCATACTTAAGGTACCTATGCACATTTTATGACTATATTTTTATATTTTGTAATCCTGGTTTCTAGAAATACAATAATAAATGATTAAAAATTATATTTATTAATCAATTAATTCAAAAATATTTATAATATAAAATTGAATACTTAACTATTAGCAATAGTCTATATGTATTTACCCTTTATTATGTGTGTAGTATATAAAATTAAAAATACTATAATATATTGTTTGATCGTTTAAAGTATCATAGTATCATATTTACATTTTTTCTATGATAGATAATATGATAACTGTTGTATCTGCAATTTATTCTTATTTGTCTTAATGTTAGTTACAAGCAATAATTTTAAAAGCCTTTTTTTTTATTACAATTAATAAAACCGTAAGCAGGTACTATACTGTTCTATTAATAAAGTTTCATAAGGCTGGTTTTTAGAAAATTTGGTTATGATTTAAGCTAAGATACATTGTATTAACCTATATCCTATATGTATATTATATTTTTTTAGTTTTAAATTAGTTTTATATAAATTACTAATTTTACTTCTAAATTTGTAATACCTAGTTATAAAATTAATATTGCTATTAGTATCTTATTTTATAATTTGTTCAGAATTTCTAAAAATTAACCCAGCATTAATATAAACGTTTATATAGTTCTCTATGTGTTTTGATATTTATAAATTATAAATATACATTAATGCCAAGTAAAATGAAACAAAAATCAATGACATTCATAAAATATTGGCACATGGTTTATTTTCTTGGGATTTTGGCAGATTTAATACTAATATTCAGCAAATTTGAGGTCATATGTCACTGTTGGCATTCATTCTTATTAGATTTTAGCTATTGCAATTTGTCTTTCATCTTTCAAATATCTGTAATATAAATATCATAGATACTATATAAATTATATGATATTGTTTTGAATATATACATTGAATAAATTAAGTTATGAGTTATTAAATAATAGAGTAGACCATAAATTATGTTAAGTATTATCAATTAATACAGTTAGGAGATATTAACTAAGTTATTGGTTTTTTATTTAAATTAAATATGGATTTTAGGTATATTAGTTTATAATGTATATATATTTATTACACTCATTGTGTCTGTTAAGAATTTTCTTCTGTTAGTTTTTTTTTTGCCATTGTTGATTTGATAAAAAATATTAAACACTAGAATGAAACAAATTAATACTAAATCAGAATATTATGTATATGTATACTAGTTATTAATTTTATAATATATTCTCTGTATTGTTTTATTTTGTTGCATTGTGTAATTCAAATCTTCTTTTATTTTTTGTTCTGTTACTATATTGTCTTATATTAACTGCCAGTAGTTTTATAAGTTTATAATTTTGTAGGTTATCTAAATTTTAATGTTTCAATGCATTATATGACAGTAATAATTATTACCTATTGGTTCTATTTATTTTAGAACTACAAGTTACATGTTTTAAATACATGATATTACATTTATCAATTTAAGTACCTACTATGATAAAAATAAATAATTGTTATGTATTGTATTCATGATATTAAATAGTGTTGGCAATTTCTAAATAACATTTTGGCAAAATGTACATTTTAAAAATGTATATACTTTATCAGTTATTAAGTATGAAATATTTTCATACTTAATACATAATATACATTGTCTAGTTTTTATTTTATAATTTCTTTTATTTTTCGAGTTATCTGAAGCACGTGCCAATTAAATTATCTACTATATTTTTTCATATAAATATGTATATAACTATTATAATCTTGTCCTCTTAAATGTATCATGTGACTAATTTGGTCAAACACTTAAGAACACGCTCATTACTATTTTATTTTATCTACTTTTTAGTACAAGGTTCGTGATTTTCTGTAACTAATGTAATTTATTTAAACACTAGTCTTCAGAGTTACAAGTTGTAGGTTTCATTAATAATTTATAGTTGAAGCTATTAACATTACTTTTCTGTTCAATATGTGTTATGTTAATTCTTCTTTATTTGTTTGTGAACAAAATACTCACTTAAACAATAAAACTGGTGAGTTATGTATAGTAATACATATAACACTTAATTTTTTAGGTTGAGCATTTTTAATATAATAATGACTTATTAATAATTATTTATTATTAACTAAATTGTTCGTCGAGTATTAGATATATTTTACAAGGCATTCGGCATATTAAGTATTTAGTAAATCATAATTATTACTTTTTTCATACTAACTATACTTGTATAGTACTTGTTTGTTTTACACATAATTTAGTAAACAAAAACCTTACATCAGCTTGATGGAAGATATTCAATTGAAAATATTTCTGGGAAATACCACCATCAAACATAATTGTGTTTATTAGTTTATTTCATTCAATTTTATGCTTTTTAATATCCATTGTAGTACTTTCTCGTCATATTTTTAAATTTAAAATACTAAAATATCTCATTTTAATTAGTTTAACTTAAATAGTGATTTACACTCATTATTTATAATTGTTGATTTCTGAATTCTATTATTTTTGATAAGTTATTGGTTTATTTATATTTTTTCCCATACAGATTACTTCATTAGTATTTAGTATAAAAAAAAACTGCATAACATTATTTTCCTTATTATACTTGTGTTGTGGCTAGTTCGATATTAACATTTATTGTCTTGCTGCACGAGATCCCATTGATACACATTTAATTAAGTGAAACTTGCTTTATTCACAATTCTCTGTATTTTATATTATACACAATATTAAATAATGTTATTTTAGCAAATACAAACTATTTAGAGCATTGCCACACAAGTGCTTTTTATAGGGAAATATGTTGTAAAATATAGTTGAATGTGTTAATAACATTATGTTAAGAAGAATTCAAATTTTAAAATTTTATATTGCAATATTTACTATTAAAAAGCTATTTTAATAGTGTTCTCATGGCAATACCAATTATGGTTGTTTCAAATAGCATATTGCATAATAAGATTTTATTGTAAAAAGGTTTCATACTTAAAAAACTATTTAAGTTACTGTTGTAGTTAATAACCAAATTCATATACAATAAGGACCACACTATTTACTGTTGCAGAATTTTAATTTTTTATATTCTTAATACAAAATACATTATTATTGTTTGAAAATTCATTGTCTTAATGCTTTTTAAGTTAAATAACTTTTTACTTAAATAATATTAAAACAATAAAAATGTTATGGCTCAGAAAAATTGTCTTCTGTTTGTAGTATAAATTTGATTTTTCAACTTTGATTGTAATCTAAATTGCAAAATGGTTTTCACTAAGAATTTATGAATGTTCTTAATTGGAAATAACACTTCACCTTAAATTATCTACCTAACTATTTTACTATAAATAATTGTTTGTTTCAAACAAATGAATAAGAGATCTCTGGAATTATGATAAATATTTTAGAAGTATAAATTACCTAGATAGTATTATCACCGTTAGGTTATCAAATAAATTTAGTAATTTTGTATGTCTTTATTTTATTAATTTAAGGTATATTTGTTTTAAAATTAATTTTGCTCAAGTATAAAAATTAGGCATTTTTTCCTCATAGTTGGGTATGATTTATCAATCCTATATACATTCAAAGCCAGAAATGTTATAATGGCACACTTCTAACAACTAATCATTGGTTAGATTTTCCTAATGTTTTGGTTAAATTTCATTAATTTTGATAATTATATGCATTTTTAAAATGTGCAATTTCACTTTAAAATCATGTTAAGTTTATGATAATGTAAATTTAGTTATACCTATGTGTTTAATGTATATTTTGAATTGTTATGACTATTAAAATGTGTCCTTTGATTTATAATTAATAGTTAAATATTTGATTTTAAATCATTATTATGTAGATATTATAACTAAAATTTAATTATAAAAATTATAACCATTTGTAGGTTTTTCTGACTACTATGAATATTGTACTGAGGCTAAAGCAATATTATATATTTTTATATTACAATTTTAAATGACAAATATATGGCCTTTTTAATATTTTATAATATTATATTAACTTTTTTAAATTTATTATTTTGTTAGTTGGAATTACTAATTATATTTTTATAACAATTTAATTAATAAAGTTAATAAAGTAATTTTATTAATTACTAAATATATATTTGACTAGACTAATATTACAATCATATAAATATAATATGAATATGTATTGGATGTGCTATTTCTAAAAAGACACAAGTATGCTGATATTTAAAAATGTATTTGTTTAGATAAAGATAGAATTAGGTTTAAAACTATTGTATTTATAGTTATATGGAGATAGTTTGAGCTTGTACTTCAAAATAATCACTTATAATTGTGCTAATAATAACTTACCATAAATTATTATCTTATTTTGTTTTTTTAAACAGTATAGTTATTAATACTTTATCAAATCTTTTTAATAAAAATCCATATTATATTATATTATATCAGCAGTCACCAAGTGTAAATGTCAAATGTCATCAATACCATTTATTGAGTAATTTTAACATCGTATTTGATTATTTTAATACAAACCACAAACATTAATGGTGTAAAAAAACTCAGATTAACATTATTGCTATACTTAAATTGATTAAAATATTAAAATGCAGTTAACTTAACTATCAATAATTTACTTAAATATTCTATACCCCTATAGTACTATTAATTGGTATAATATTGTTATAACTAACATTTATAGGCTGAGCTATAGTACTGTTTTATAATACTGTTGAATAATTGTATCATAAGTAATATTGGTACATTTTATTGTATACAATGAGTATAGATTTATATTTTATATTTACAGAATTATCAAATTTAGTTTTGATGCGCAACAGTACATTGGGTCAGTCAGCACCTTCCTTATCGAATAGTTTGGTGTGTGAATATAAAATAGTATAATTTTATTTAATTTGAAATTTAATATGATTTAATTTATTTCATTGTAGAGAGAATTACATGTTGCCGGGTCTGGAAGACGTTCTAACAAAGCTAGTCATAGAAAAAGCTTTATATCAAATACATCACCTACATTACCGAGATGTCATTCTCCAATGTCAAGTAAATTGTTTATGGATAACATTATTTTATATAATGTTTGTTATTTAACTCATTGATTTTTTATTTATTTTAAATTCAGGTAGTCCATTAGAAAGTCCTAAAGTTGTTCACTCACATCCTCATTTTCCATTTGTTTCAATAAAAAGGTAATTATTGGTGTATTAAGAATAATCTTTATGATTGTTTGAGATTTTCTATTTTTAACATGATAATTTTGTTTTTGTAGTGTATGTTTGAGATTAATAATATGTTTTAATATTTTGATGTATTTATATCTTTCTAGGCCATATAATTTACTCACTACAGATTGTCGTGATGGAAGAAGGTGGTCAGTTGCTTCATTGCCATCTTCAGGTTATGGAACCACTTCTGGAAGTTCAAATGTTTCAGTAAGTGCTGTCAGTCATATGTTTTGTATTTGCTAAATAATTTTTAAAAACCATAATATCAATTTCTAGTCACAGTGTTCCAGTCAAGAGCGTTTACATCAGCTTCCAAATATGCCTACTTCTGATGAATTACATATGTTTTCCAAACATTTTTCATCCAATGATAGTACTCATAGTGCTGAAGAAGATAACATTATCTACCGTAAGCCCCGTTTCAATCGACCACGTTCAAGAAGTTTAAGGTTAATAATCGCTCTATTAAATTTATATGAGTATAATCTTTTTTTTTAACATTTGGCTTTGTTGCAGCAGTCCAAGCAGATCACCTGTTGTTGATAATGATATTGTAATGATGAATGTGCTTTATAAAGATAGGTTTCCCAAGGTAAAGTTTAATCTTGGTGCTTAAATATTTAAC